>NC_092518.1:125165471-125392971 GCF_047511675.1 Marmota flaviventris
TTTTTTTTTCAATTTTTTCATATGGAATGCTTCCCATGCTGTATCCCTAATTTTACCTTGAAGAATTCATTTAAGTATTTTCTCTATAGTAGTTATTCTGCTGATGAGTTCTCTCAAAAATATTTTATTTGAAGATGACTTCTTTAATCTTCAATTTTCAAAGATAATTTCATTGATATAACATCATAGGCTGGTTATTCTTTCTGTTTATTGGTTGGGTTTTTATTTTATTTCACATTTTAACTTTAACTTCTGTTTCGTTTAGAGAATTCTAGCTGTAGTATAACCCGTGCTCATTTGGAGATAAATTTGCATATCTTCTTGTTTTTTGGCTACATTTTAAGAATTTTCTTTTTGCTTTGGCTTTCAGAAGTTGATTAATTGCATAGGTACATTTTCTTTCATATTTATTCAGGTTGGGGTTTACTGGGATTCGTCAACTTGACAGTTGAAGTCTTCAATTATTTTTCAATATCAAATCTTCTGGTATTTAATCTAGCTCTATTTTTTTCTCCCTTTTTTCCCTCAGTAACTACAAAAAAACTTAACTTGAAAATTTTTAAAGTACTCACATTTTTCTAATATAGTGTTTAGTTTTTTAAAAAATATTTTCCCTGTGTTCTATGTTGATATTCCTCCAATAACATATTTGTCTTTTGCTGGATCCTGCTTCCTCTTAAAAACATTCTATATGGTGTGAGATAGTTTTTTTTAACAAAAATTTCTATGCTATTAATTTGGTTCTTTCTCATAGATTCTAATTTTAAGTTCTACATAAGTTATTTTATTTTACTCAATATTTTCATTATTTTATACAAAATCATTTTATTTTAAAGTCTATATGTTGTTGTAGGTGTTTTTATACAGTATTGTCATCTTACGGGGTTCAAAGATATCAAAAATGTTCTTATTATCTTTCTAGTAAGAGAATATTTTATGGAAAGTAAGGTGGCAGTAAGAATATTTAAAATGTTTATATACTTTAAAGTTCCATAAATATAATTTTTAAAAATTAGTGGATACAATAAAAACTCAGTGCATTTATCTTCACTGCTTAATATGTGAAAATAGAAAGCAATGTACATGTTCAATAAAGTGACCCATAAACATATTCTAATCTATTCTTGTGATCCATTATTGTGTGGTTATGACAATCACATCTCAAAATTATTGAAGTATAAAGTAAAACTCATGATAACATGTTGTATGAAGTATCTGGATATCTGCAGCCATATATCAGCTGTCATTTTACAATCAAATAAATTAATTTTCAACACCTTTAATCATTCTTTGAAAAGTGTAAAAACCTGCTCAGGATCACTAGGAACAATTAGGGACCAGTGGTCTTTCTAACATTCATGATTATAACATTTTTATCTCACTGGTATCTCAATCTCATTTGCATTCAACTTTCTATAGATATTTTCTTCCTTTTGCTACATATTCACACACATGTGCATACATTTGGAATCAAATATATTAACATTTATCTATCTGTACTTTTTATTCTTAAATATTTAATTTTCATTTTAATCATTATTATTTTAAATATGTGTATAATACTATTTTATTTTAATAAAAAAATAAAATGTAAACAAGCATCAAAGGGGACAAGAAAACAATCACCAAATTGAAAATATTTACACTGATATTTTAGTCATATTAACCTGATAATCTAATTCATGATTTATATGGACAACTAGGTGACTCAATCACAAATAATGGAATATCAAAATGTAAATAAATATTGCTCCATCATTTAGCCAAGTATGGGTTCTAAAAGCACACATACATCCCAAAATTTCATCATCTGTACAAATGAAAAGTATGAGTATAGTCACATTCACACATGTACAAGCATTCACATACATGCCTTTCATCAATATTCAGGAATGAACAGTGTAAAAATGTGCATGCGTCACATGTTTATCATGACAATGACTGAAACCATAAACAAATATAAACACCTGTACACACACATGAAATTTTTCTGGTATGTACATATATATTATTATCATTTACACAAACGGAATTCTAAAGCATTTAATTAATATCACAATTAGAGCTATAAAATTTGATTACTCTGAAGTTCTATTTTTAATTCTGAAGTAAAGCATCAGTCTACACTTTTTTTCCCATAGAAATGTAAGGAAGAAAACCTAAAATTATTTAGGACTCTAAAAAGTCATAGCAGATTATGTAATTTTTTATTTTTTTAACATAATTAGTAAAAACCTCTGAGGGTTTTTAGTACTAAAATTGTTCTTATTTAGGAAAACAACAGTAAAACAACAGAAAACTAGTCATCAAATAGTGAAAACTAAGTACTTTCAAAGTCAACATTTTAAAATAAATTAATGGGTTATTTTGAAGGAAAATGCCACAGGTTTAGTAGTGTTTTCAAGTGATGTGACATTTTTTCATATTCATTTTTTATTGAGAGAGATAGAATGAGGAAAATAAGTTCTAAAGAAAAATTCATATTGTTGAACTCTCTACAGTCAGATAAATATTTGTATTATATAGACATCATATATATAGAAACTTGAATGCTGACATTAATACTCTATCAATAGAGCTGATGTTTGTACAAACAATGTAAACTTATGTAAGGAACTATATGAAACAAGTATTTAGATTACTGACTACATAGTAGGCAAATTTAAATATGATTAATGACCTGTCATGTAATTTTATGATAACCCTAGAATAAATATCTTATTATCCAAATTCCATAGCAGGGAAATGAAGGTTTATGAAAGTTCAACTACTTTCCCAAGATTGCAAGGCTAGAAGTGAGTAAGTTAGAATTTAAACTAAGGTATATCTTATCTGAGAATTTTATCTATTTATTTGCTATGAAAAACTGCTTCTGTAATACTGTTAATATAGCACAGTGTAAAATCTGTTAATATGCTTTTGATAACTATAAACACAAAGTGATAGAAAAAATGCTCATGTATTCAACGTACAGTCAATAGGTTACAAATACAACACACACACACACACACACACACACACATATTATTCTTTTTCACCCTTAACATTCTTTTCTGTCAATCTTGTCTTTTGGAAAATTAGATAATCGTTTGAATGAAAGAAACAAAGAAAAAGAAAGGGAGGAAGGAAGGATGAACGAACAGAAAGAAAAAGATTCACATGATAGTAGAATGAGTCTAGATCATATTGAATTCTACTTCTGCTTTCCCATCCTGCAGGTATCTCCTCCACAGCAGGGAATGAACACTTCCTGTGACTTCAAGCAGCAACATGTTTCAAGGCTATACACTTTACAAAGTTATTCCCTATATTGAGTAAAACTTTCTACCCTGTAACTTTCACCCCTTAATGTGAGTTATGCCCTCTGGTTCTACAGGAAAAAAAAAATCTATTCCCACTTACACATGACAGGTATTCAAATATTTCAAGAAAACTAAGATGTCTACCCTTAGTCTTCGCTTCCTCAGGCTAAATACCTATGGAAGATTATACTGTTGCATTAAAATTGCCACCTTGCATTTTATACAAGCCTACATGTCTTCTCCTTTGTTACTTCTCTCTGAAACTATAGGAACAATGAGGAATTATGACATATATGACCAAATTATATAATCTCATTCACCTCCTATTTCACTCCCCAACATTGTTTCTTTGCAGACCTTCTAAGTGGTGAAGTGCTATAGGATATAGAGGAAAGAAATCATTCAGGAATCATTCTTAAATGAATATTTTTTTAAGCCTAAAAGTCACAGACATAGAAATGTAAAGCACATTCCAAGACTCATTATCATTTAATTGGAGCCATCCACAGTAGCAAATGTACAATATATGAAATACATTTGATTTAATAAAATCTTAATAATTAACAAAATTTACAGGCAGATTTATAATAGGGACAAACCCTATTGCTACATTTTAGAGTCATATTTGTGTCGAAATTCTAGTTATGCCATTTACTAGCTGTTTTCTATGTTTTACACATACTAAATAACAATTTACTTTAAAAAAGAAAATAATTCTGAATTCACATTTTTTCTTGTAAAGATGAGAAAGATCCAACATATAGTCAATTAAAGCAGATTAGTTTTAAATTAAAGCATATAGATGAAAGTACTGGAATAATCAAATGAATGTTTTACTTCATTTCAAAGTTTTACATCAAATATATATCACAACAGCTATTCAGCAACAGGAAGAACATTCATCCTGTGAGAATGAAGAGTTTCTAATATCTATAATAGTCAATCAAGGATGTTCATTTAATACAACATGGTAAATTCAATCCACATATTATTAACTTCTGTTCCCAGTTTAAATTCTACTAAAATGACAAATATTTAAATGCATAAATGTGTAAGATCAAAGAAAGAAAGAAAAAAATGGCAGGTGATAAGAAACATTGTGCAATTTTAGAAGTTGGGGAGCAGATACACAAGTAGAAGCTGGCTTAGCTGCCCAGAGAAAGTTAAGTATCTCCAGAAGAAAGGCCAATGTGAAGCCAGTATATGGCATAGCACCCCCCAAATACGCAAGAATTGTAGCTGCTCCTTTAAAACACTGCATATAAATCTGCTCAGCTAAATATCATCCAAGGTGATCTCTTACAAATTCTATTTTATACAAAATAGTAGAACACAACTCAGCCAAGCTGTTTGCCAGTTTATAAAATGAATCCTCTCTCTCTCTCTCTCTCTCTCTCTCTCTTATTTTTCAGGGTGGTGGGATCTTCTCTCTCTCTCTCTCTCTCTCTCTCTCTCTCTATATATATATATATATATATATATATATATATATATATATATATATATACCTTTATTTTATTTATTTATTTGTGGTGCTGATGATCGAACCCAGTGCCTCGCACATTCTAGGTGAGCACTCTGCCACTGAGCCTCAGCTTCAGCCTGGGATCTACTCTTTATCATTTTTCTTTTATTAAAATTTTGATTGTACATATTTATGGACTACAGTGTTATAATCCAATAAATGTATATAGTTTATAATGATAAAATCAGGAATATTCAGCATTTTCTTCTCCTTAAATATTTATCAATTTGTGATTAACACAATAATTGTACACATTTATGAGGTGCAATGTGTTATTTCAACAAATCTATATATTATGTACTGATCAAAATAGAATAATATTTTCATCTTTATATTTTCACTAACATGTTCATCATTTCCATGTGAGACATCAGCAGAAGCATCTTTAACATTCATAGAAATAAAATATTCTGTTCATAATGATATAAGTGTATTCTTTGAAATTATACAAGCTTTCCCTACATCTCTCTTCTTTCTGGGATCTTACTAAAATCACCTCTAACATACTTGGAATGGCCAATTTTATGTATCAATCTGGCTTAGACACAGGGTACCAAACCTTTGTCTAAAATTTGAGTAAACATTTTGGGTGTGTGTTTGTGTTTCTGCATGGGATTAACATTTGAATTTTCATTGTGGCTACCAGAGGCTGGAGGAGAGAGGTGGAAAGTAAAAGGGAATCCTTCAATGTGTAAATAAATTTAGGCAGACAGAAGGTACAAGCTTTAGTAATCTCTTGCCAAGAACAGAGTAACCTAACTTGGCCATGCACACTTTCTGAATTAAAATAGCAGGAATTTATTACCTCATGGTTCTGGGGGGCAGGTATTAGAATCAAGGTATCAGCAGGGTCATATTCCTTTTAGAGGCTCTAGTACAAAATCCTGAAGATGCCTCTTGTCTTTGGGTGGCTCCAAGTGTTCATTGGGTGTGGCTACCTCAGGACATTCTCTGCTTCTTCATGGCCTTCTCCTTCTCTGTATTTCAAGTTTCTCTTTGGCTTTTTTTTTTTTTTTCATAAGAAAATTGTCATTGGGCTAAGGTTCTACTCAGATTTTCTAGGATAATCTTGTCTCAAGATCTTTAACCAAATTCCTTCTGCAATTTTTTTTTTCCAAATAAAGTCACATTTACAGGTTTTGAGTCCTGACATATAAACATACTTTTTTTAAGGGGACATCACTCAACCTGCCATAATCCCCCCCCAAAAAAAAAACACTCCAAGAGAAAAAGTGGAAGCTATTAGGCCTTATTAGGCTCAGATATGGCCCATTGTCACCTTTGTCCTATTCTTAAGGTTGTTGCATACCATGGGCCCAGCCCAGATTCAGTATGGGAAGGAATGCCATATAAGCACCAATCAAAAGAAGTGTGGCTCACTGAAACAATATGGGGTATTGTTACTTAAAGACCTAACTATTGAAGCTTTTCTAGAAGCAGCCTCACTGAAAGCCAACATATGTCATCCTACCTTACTAGTTAGGGTTCTCTAAGAGGACAGATAATAACCTGGTTACTTACAAGGGTAGAAGGAAAGTCAACATAAGGTTTAAAATGGTAAGTTTTGAAAAAAAAAGAATTGAAAAAAAATACATATTTTCTACAAGAGACACACTTTAGAGCTAAAAAGGAAATAGGTTAAATGTGAAATATCTGAAAAAAATGTACCATGAAATACTAAGAAAAAAATTCTACAAAGATTTATGGTATTTATAAATATATGTATACCTAACAGTAAAATCATAAAATATATACAGTGAAAACTAACAGAATTTCAGGGAAAAATGAATATTAGAAATTATTCAATATCCCATTTCAGTAATGAATAAAATTATAAGCTGAAGATAGACAAGGAAACTGAAAACTTGAACAACTCTTTAACCTAAATAAATCTAATAGAGCTAGGCAGTCATCCATGCCTATAATCTTAACAGCTCCAGAGGTTGACACAGGAGGATCACAAAATCAAAGCCAGCCTCAGCAACTCAGTGAGGCCCTGTCTCAAAATTAAAAAAAAAAAAAAATTAAAAGGGTTAGGGATGTGGCTTAGTCATTGAGAGCCCCTGGGTTCAATTCCTGGTAAAAAAATAAATATATAAACAAACAAACAAACTGAATATAGAGAATATTGTACCCAACTAAAGAAGAATAGACATTATTTTCAAATGTACACAAAACAATTCTGATAAAATTTTAATCATATTTAACAATTCAAATAAGATTTTAATCATATAAAGTATTTTAAAAACTATAGTGAAATTAAACTGGAAACTAGTAACAGATTAAAATCTGAAAAATTAAAAAATAAATGAAAATTAAGCAAGACACTTATAAATAACCAATGGGTCAAAAAATAAACCAAAAGGAAAATCAGATATTTCTTAGAGATGATTGAAAATAAAAACATATCATAACAAAATTTATGATATGTAGCAAATGCAGTGCTCACAAGGAAACTTACAGCTATAACCATGTTTTTTTAAAAACGATATGAAATCAGTAACCTGATAATTCACATTAAAAATCTAGAAAAAGAAGCTCAAATTATCCTAAATGATGTCAATGGTAAAAATGAAAAGAAGACAGACAAATAAATTAAAGGAATACACATAGGAAAAGAAGATCACAAATTGGTACTATTTGCTGATGATAGGATTCTATACATAGAGGACCCTAAGAGTTCCATGAGAAAACTTCTAGAACTAGTAAATGAATTCAGCAAAGTAGCAGGATATAAAATCAACACCCATGAATCAAAGGCATTTCTGTATTCACTGACAAATCCTCAGAAAGGGAATCGAGGAAAACTACCCCATTTTCAATAGCCTCAAAAAAAAAATATTGGGAATCAACTCAATGAAAGAAGTGAAAGTTTTATATAATTAAAATTATAAAATCCTAAAAAAGAAGTCAAAGAAGACCTTAGAAGATGGAAAGATCTACCTTGTTCATGGATAGGCAGAATTAATATTATTAAAATGACCATACTTCCAAAAGCACTATATAGATTTAATGCAATTCCAATCAAAATTCCAATGACATTCCTCATAGAAATAGAAAAAGCAATCATGAAATTCGTCTGGAAAAATAAGAGATATGGAATAGCTAAAGAAATCCTTAGCAGGAAGAGTGAAGCAGGTGGCATTGCTATACCAGACCTTAAACCATACTACAGAGCAATAGTAACAAAAACAGCATGGTATTGACAACAAAACAGACTGGTAGACCAATGGTACAGAATAGAATACACAGAGACTAACCCACAAAAATTCAAGTATATTAGATAAAGGCACCAAAAACATGAATTGGAAAAAAGATAGCCTCTTTCACAAATGGTGCTGGGAAAACTGGAAATCCATATGCAACAAAATGAAATTAAACCCCTATCTCTCACCATGCACAAAACTCAACTCAATATGGATCAAGGACCTAGGAATAAAACCAGAGACCCTGCACCTAATAGAAGAAAAAGGAGGCCCTAATCTCCATCATGTGGAATTAGGACCCAACTTCCTTAATAATACTCCTTTGGTGCAATAATTAAAATCAAGAATCAATAAATGGGATGGACTCAAACTAAAGTTTCTTCTCAACAAAAGAAACAATCTGTGACGTGAATAGAGAGCCTACATCTAGGGAGCAAATCTTTACCCCTCACACATTAGATAGAGCACTAATCTCTAGAGTATATAAAGAGCTTAAGGTAAGTACAAAAATAATAACAATAATCCAATCAACAAATATGCCAAGGACCTGAATAGACACTTCTCAGAAGATGACATATGATCAGTCCACAAATATATGAAAAGAATGTTCATCATCACTAGAGATTAGAGAAATGCAAATCAAAACTACTCTAAGATATCATTTCACTCCATTCAGAATGGCAGCTATTATGAAGACAGAAAAAATAAGTGTAGATGAGGATGTGGGGAAAAAGTACACTCACACACTGCTAGTGGAACTGCAAATTGGTGCAGCCAATATGAAAAGCAGTATGAAGATTCCTTGGAAAATTGGGAATGGAACCACCATTTGACCCAGCTATACTTCTTCTCGGTCTATACTCAAAGGACTTAAAAACAGCATACTACAGGGTCACAGCCACATCAATGTTTATAGAAGCACAATTCACAATAGCTAAACTGTGGAACCAATCTAGATGCCCTTTAATAGATGAGTGGATTTAAAAAAAACATGGCATATAGACACAATGGAATATTACTCAGCAATAAAAGAGAATACAATCATGGCATTTGTAGGTAAAGGGATGGAGTGGGGGTAGATAATGCTAAGTGAAGTTAGCCAATCCTGAAAAGCAAATGCCAAATATTTTCTCTGATATAAGGAGGCTGATTCATAGTGGGATAGGAAGAGGGAGCATGGGAGGAATAGATGAACACTAAATAGGGCAGAGGGTTTGGAGGGGAAGGGATGCAGCATAAGGTTAGAAATGATGGTGGAGTATGATGGACATTATTATCCAAAGTACATGTATGAAGACATGAATTGGTGTGAACATACCTTATATACAACCAGAGGTATGAAAAATTGTGCTCTATATTTGTAATAAGTATTATAATGAATTCTGCCCTCATATATAATAAAAATAATAAAATAAAAAAATGATACAAGAGATCCTAAAGGCACAAACTACAAAACAAAGGACAAAATGAAAGTTGTCTATTTGAAAAGATCATTAAACTTAATTAAATTTTAGGCAGATGACCATAGATGCTGAAAATTACTGAAATCAAAAATCAAATTAAAGACATTGCTATTGACCTTATAGAAATGGAAAGGATTAAAGGATCAGAAAATACTGTGATATATATTTACATTTTACTGAGCTGGGATTATTGTTCTGTAGTAGAACCCATTTTTATCCTGCCCAAAGTCCTAGGATTGATGTTCAGAATACACACACACATACACACACACACACACAAAGAGAGAGAGAGAGAGAGAGAGAGAGAGAGAGAGAGAGAAAGAGACACCAAGAAAGAAAGAATATTACCATTTGATAACTCAGAGCCCGGGGGAGGTGAAAAAAATTCCTAGAGTCAAACAATATGCAAGAATTGACTAAAGAATAACTAGAAACCTGAATAGACATGTAGCAAGTAAAATTATTGAGTCAGTAAAAAAAAACAAAAACAAACACTTTAAGAAGTTTAACAACTCCAATTAGTAAAATATTTCTGGAATTATTTTCCCTGAAATCCCACATATGTTCTTCTTTTCTTCCCCCCCAAAATGTAGAGTAGCAGGTGAATTTACTGGTGAAATCTACTAAATATTTTAAGAAGAATTAATAGCAAACACCATCACATTATTCCAAAAAAATAGGAGAGAAAACACTCTACTTCATTCCATAAGGCCAGTGTTACTATATTACCAAAGGCAAAGACATTACAAGAAATGAAAACTACATAGCAACATAATATCCCCAATGAATACAGATATAAAAATCCTCAATAAAATTTTAGCAAACAAGACCCAGCAGAATACTAAAATACAATTTGCCATGATCAAATTATTTAATCCAGGAATACAAGGGTGATTTACCACATAATCACCAACTGTCAAAATACACCACATTAATAGAATAAAAGGGAAAAATGAGACTTTACCATATCAACTGATATAAAAAAAAACATTTTAAAAACTGATAAAAACAACAAACTGAACTAGAAGAAAACTTCCTTCATTGGTATTTTAATCTGTCCATGTTGCCATAATAAAATAATTTTTTCTGTATAATTTATAAAGAGAAGAAATTTCTCTGAAAATGCTGTAGGTTAAGAAGTCTCTACTTCTTAGTAATGATTCATGTTTCCTTGTTCCACCCAGTGGGGGGGACAATTTCTGTATTCTCTCATGTTGAAAATAATAAACTATTCATCAACCCCTTTTACAAGGCATCTCATAATCCCATCCATGAGGGCTTTGCCCTCATGACTTAATCACTTCCCAAGGGCCCCACCTCTTTAAACTTTTGTTTTAGTTGTAGATGGACACAATACCATTATTTTATTTATTCATTTTTATGTGGTTTTGAGGATCGAACCCAGTGCCTTACACATGCTAGGTAAGGACAATACCACTGAGCCACAACTCCAGCCCTCCCCCACCTCTTAATACTATTATATTGGTTCTTATATGCTTTTATCACATTAGAAATGTTTCTTCCACCTGGAATGCCCTCAATTTCTCATCCTGTCTTGCCTATCCATGAAACTGCTTTTCATATATTGATACTCAGCAGTCATATCTAATTTATAAGGTCCTCTCCTATTTAGTTACAGCTAGAAATTTCTTAGGTTTTCTTCTCTCTCTCTTTCTCTCTCGCTATTATTGTGTATACCTAGTATAATTTATTGAATTCTCATTATTTGTGGCAGAAGCATGAAGTTCTTTAGAGTAGGATGCTGTGCTTTGAGCTGCAAATAATAGTAAACATGAATACATAAGTTAGAGTAGATATTGATAAATTGTTTATTGAAAAATTGAAAAGGAAAATTTAATTGTATTTTTAAAAATTATAGTACTTCAGACTTTATCAATTATTTACTCATCCACCAAAAGCTGGTATTTTTCCACAGGGACATAGAGATTCTTCTCTACTAGTCTGTGTATGTTTTCTCCAGATTCATAATTTTTGTCTACCTAGCCAAAGTACATTAGAAAATACTTTGTTTTACTTTCCATAGTTCACGGATGGAATTAATGAAAACTGATTTTACTATATGGTGCCCAAGCGAGCTAGAAAACGACATGCATATCCAATGCCTTGTATGTAGAAAGGTAGATATAGTTATTCCAAGAGGTGAATTGTTGTTACTTTTATATTCTATATAATAAGAATAATAATACAAAGTAATGATTCATACAAGTCTGTGAGTGTAAATATGGTCAAACTTCATCTTTATATACAAGTCTGATATTTTTTTGTCATGTTAAGAATTTAAATATTTAAATGTGGCACCATTTTATTATGTTGCTATATATATATATATATATATATATATATATATATATATATATTTCCCTGGAAAACTGTTCTCTCAGAGAAATTTCTAGTAGAAAGGCCAGAAAATAATTAGCATAGTATACAATTTACAACATTAACACTGGTAGTAGACCTCCTGGGTTCAAACCCTGACTGTTAATTTCTAGCTAGATTGATAACTATGAGCATTTTACCAAGACCATATGTGCATCTGTTTCCTCATCTTTAAATGTACATATGTTCAATGGAACTATAACTTAACCCCCAATATTTCTGTATGCTACCATATATGCCTTATAAAATTCTTTCCATTGAGTAGAAATGGAGTATGGTAATATAATGGGATAGTCACTCTAGTAATTACATTATATCATAGATGACTGTTTTAGTAATGATAATTTAGTAATAATACTATTATTTGCAAGTCAAATATTAGACAGATATTTCAATTGAGTGAGATTCTCCTGGTACCTTTGGAGAAACAAAAAACCACCCTGTGAACTTCCTATAGAAGAATCTGAGAGTGGAATTAAGAGTGGTCCCCTGTTAATAGTCACAACAAAAACTGGGATTTCAGTCCCATGGGCTGGACAAAAGGAATTCTGCAGACAACTTAAAGGAGCACAGTTGACCATGAGACACTGAGTAGAGAGCCTCACCAAGTGACATCTGTTCTTGTGACCCATGGAATCTGTATGATAATAAATTTTATTTTAAGCCACAAAGTTACTGGCAATAGACATGTTAAGCTACCTGTCATAGCATTATTATGAAAACTAAATGAGTGAAATATTTAAACTTACATAAGAGGCTATTAAAATGAAAATGCTTATTATTCAAGAAGGTAAAAACAAAAAGTGTATATATCTGCAAGCACATGTAGAGTAGGGAACAATATTGGGAAAATTTTATCAAAACTCAGTCTTTAGTTCAATATCTGGGTTTTGAATTACATACATTATTCCTTTCAAATTAGAGCCCACTGTAGATAACTTCACATAACTGTAATACAATTTCATAATTTATTCTCCATTAATTTGAGATATATATAATCCCCAAGAAACAGTTTGAAATATATTTCTTCTGTATCCAATACCAACTTAATAAAAATCCACTTCTCCTAAGATCTCTTTGAGCATAACAGTTCTATGAAATTAGAAATATTTAAATGAATCAAATATAGGCAAACAAGATGAATTGCTTTTTTCAAATTATTCTCAATTTCTATAGGATAATGCAAATGATGCTTCAACCATTTCAACAATTCATTTATGTTACTTTTTACCCTCTCATTATACTTAGAATAAAACAACAGTAGTGGTTTGGAAGACTTAAAATATTAAAACAAAATAATCAGCACTTTACTGCTGATCTTAAGCTGTTACATGAATAATGAATCACCAAAGTTGCCAATTTTACATTATGAACTAAAAGTGTTTCATACAAAATGTTTATGTTCCCAGTGGCAGCCAATCTATTATTTTATTTAGAAAGATTCACTTAACAACCAGCTATTGTATGTGAGGTATATTTTGAAATAAGTTTGTCATTTAGATATTTATTTACATGTATTAAGAACATTAAACAAGGTAATTTTTTTTTCTTTTAAGCATTTGTTACCAAATCAGGTTAACTATTGTGCATTTATTTTTATTGCTGTATCATATGAAATAGAAAATATTTACCAATTGACAAAATAATTAGTATACTCAATGTTATTATGGTCCTATGTTCCAAATTATACTGGAAAATAATTATATAACGCATCTCATCATATAATTTTAAACCCAATTTTATAAGTTTAGAACAAGTCTTCATATGTTGTATTGTGCAATATGACATTCATTGTCTAGTTTACAACTGCAGGTATCTCTGTTTAATCAGTTTGTGCTGTACATTTTCCCAAGAAGTTCTTTTCTTCTTCTGGGTAGCAGTGTGCTGAAAGGAGAAGTAGTCCAGTAAAAGTCCTTGATGTACTCAAATAGTGATGTTTACACATATTCAATGGAAAACAATGTAGAAGATATAAATATATTCTACCACACTGGTTCATGGGGACAAGAAAATCATGTGAATTTTTTTTTACCAGAATGGTGATCAATTTGTGAGCCTACCTTTGGGGAGTTTTACCAAAATAGTGAGGAGCACCTTGTGCATAAAATCCCTGGGAAGGATCTTCAATCTTCAATACATAATGGAATCTGCTGATAGGAACACTGTCAAAATCTCCATCATCCATTTACAGGTTGAAATTTAGATCTTAGCTCTGTGCCAAGGTACAGGGTTCTTTTGCCATAAATTCCAAGACCACATTATTATTAGTTATTAGGTACGCAATCCCCTCAACATACCTATAAATCAGTGTACCTGCCAATTGTTAGGACAATTTATGGTAGTAGGGTGCATGTCTCCAGCACTTGAAGAACCTTACTCTCCAAAAGCTAAAATGGTACTGATTCATTCTGCACATATTCATTTGTAGGCACCTAAAAAATTTGCCGCAGTCTGGCTGGGCACAATCAGAAGCCACTTGTCAAAAGAAACTAACTTTATTTTTAGAACCACCCACCAAACAAACAGCCTCTCAGGAAAAACCCCTCCGAGCCTCAACTGCCACCACCGGCTTTCCACAAGCCTCTTTCTCCCCCCCAAGCTTCTTCTCCATCTCCCACAATCCTCCTGCTCTTGAGGCCGATTGGCTGGGTCACGTGGGCAGAGCCAAAAAGTCCCCCAATGAGCAGCTCCGTGGTCTGAAAGGGCAGGGAAACAGTCCAATGAGCATCACCGCAGAGGAGCCAATCAGCTAGATGTTGCTGGGGCCAAGGAGCCAATCAGCTAGATGTTGCTGGGGCCGCTGTGAGCCAATCATCAGCCGGCAGCTGGATTGCTGGCAGCTGGAAGTTTGCTGGGGCCCCTTCGGCTGTGGCTCTCAACATCTCCCCCTCTCTGTTTAAACAACAAGCATGTGGCTTAGGGACCGTGCCTGTTAGGCAGTCCAATTCAACATATGGTCCTTACCCGTCATCGGATGAACTGACCTCTAGGCGTCAGCCTCCTGTCTTAGGTTGGTACCACTGCAATTGGATCATACCCGTCACTGACTACCGGTCCAGCATACAGCCATACTTGTGGATAGGCCTTTGCACCAGTGGGGGGGTGAGGTTCTTTGCCTCACCTCTGTTGGCCCCCAAATTTTAGACCATCACTAGTAGAGGAGGATGCAAAATGTCATGACATTAAGCCAATTGAGGGCTCCTTTGAAAAATTGTACCACCGGTGACATCATCAGCAAAAATACCCCAACACTACCACAAGTCGCTGCACCAACAGATAGTTCAAAATGCATACAGGTGAGCTCACAATGTGTCCAGGCAAGTTCTGCAAGCAGTTCAGTGATGGCTATTGTAGAAGGTGTAGATTGGTTTTATCTTTGACTTCACCAGCACTGGGATGAAGATAGGAATTCTGGCAATAATGGCTAAAGAAAAAATTATGTAACATTACAGAAGGCACTAAAAGAAAACAATTTTCTTAACAATTTACATTGTCTTCACCGGCACTGGGATGAAGATAGGAATTCTGGCAATAATGGCTAAAGAAAAAATTATGTAACATTACAGAAGGCACTAAAAGAAAACAATTTTCTTAACAATTTACATTATCTTTAAGAGAATTATAAAATATAATGAAAAGGAAAGGTGAAAGTAAACAAACAGATCTGTTAACCTTCTTTTTTGTTTACATATTAAAACAATCCTCAACAGTTGTTTACCCAATATAAATTAAACCATATAAATCACGTGAAAAAAAAATATTTGGATCCATTTTATCATGAGCGCTCATCATATATGATATATGGACATTCAAACATATAACACAAAACACAAGTGTGCACACATAACATAATACATACAACACATAACATTATAGTAAAGGCCTTATAACTTTTTACAGGTGAAATCTCCATTGCAATGTTTAAAAACTCTATAGTCAAAAAATAGAACTGATCAGCAAAACATTAACCTAGGTCTGTATGAGCTCAAAAAACAAAATAGAACTTCATGATGTGGGAAAGGGCAATAATAAAATAGATATTGAAAAAGGCATCCTGGTTCTGTTGCAGATGTAAGAATAGCCAAACTGGAGTTCTGGATATCAGCTGTTATGGATTTGAGCCAAATCATCTTCTTTTTGGTCTGTAGAAATCGCTTTAGTTAATCTTTCTGGAATCCAAATCGGCTGCTGTTCTCCCTGTGGAAACACATAAACAGACCCCCGACTCCAGACAATTACTGGGTCAGGACCTTTCCATTGTCCTGTTAGAATATCCTTCCAAAGTACCTTGGGCTTATGTACATTTTTTGGACACATATGCCTTTCCGCAGCACTAAGTCCTGATGAATCCAAATTTAAAAAGTTTAGAGTAAAAAGGGTTATTTTAAGTTTATCTTTGGGGAATATATACCCCTTCCCAATTCCTTCTTTTTGCTTTAATAAGTACATTTTAATAGTTTGATGAGCTCTTTCAACTATGCCTTGTCCCTGTGGATTGTATGGGATTCCTGTTATATGAGTAATGCCAAATGTTGAGCAAAATTGTTTAAAAGAGGTAGAAGTATAACCAGGGGCATTATCTGTTTTTAACTGTTTTGGAACACCCACAGTGGCAAAATTTTGTAAGCAATGAGCTATAACATCTTTAGTTTTTTCTCCGGCATGAAGGGAGCCCATCAAAAATCCAGAAGAAGTATCAACTGTAACATGCAAATATTTTAATTTTCCAAATTCTGGCAAGTGTGTGACGTCCATCTGCCAAATATGGTTAGGTATCAATCCTCTAGGATTGACTCCAAGATTAACTTGTGGTAAAAAGGTCACACAATTTTGACATTGTTTTATTATTTGTCTAGCTTGTTCCTTAGTTATTTTAAAACGCTTTTGTAAAGTATTAGCATTGACATGGAACTTTTTATGAAAATTTATAGCTTCTTCTAGTGTAGAGAAAATATGTATGTCATGTGTAGTTTTATCTGCTAAATCATTGCCCAAACTAAGGGCTCCAGGCAATCCTGTATGTGCCCTGATATGTCCTATAAAGAATGGATCTTTTCTGTCCCAGATTAGACTTTGTATAGTGGAAAGCAAAGAGAAAACAGTAGAAGAAGGGGAAATCCTACCAGCATCTTCAAGAGATACTATAGCATTAACTACATACTGACTATCAGAAAATAAATTAAATACAGAATCTTTAAACATCACAAAAGCTTGTAAAACTGCATTAAGCTCTACCTTTTGAGCTGATTGTTTGGGTACTAAAAATGTAAAAGTTTGATCAGGGGTAACTACTGCTGCTGTACCATTATTTGACCCATCAGTGAATATATTTGGAGCATTCATGATAGGTGTTTTTCTTGTCATTTTTGGAAAAATTACAGGATGCAATGACCAAAAAGACAATAAAGGATTAGATGGTAAGTGGTTATCAAATGAAACATTAGATTTGCACATGATTATTGCCCAAGTATTTAACTCATTAGCTAACTCATCAATTTGATTCATAGTATATGGAGTAATAATTTTATTGGGAGAAATTCCAAACACTCCCTTTGCTGCTTTTATTCCTTTGAGTATTAATTGTCCTACAGCCTCAGGATACCTAGTAAGAATAGTGTTAGGAGAATAAGATAAATGTATCCATAATAATGGACCTTCTTGCCAAAATACTCCTGTAGGAATATTTTTTGTTGGTAGTACAATAAATAATAAAGGCAAACTTATATCAATTCTATCCAAATGCATATTTTCCATATATGTTTCAATGATTTTTAATGCCTTTCTTGCTTCAGGCGTTAACATTCGGGGTGAATTTGGATCTGATGGACCTTTTAGGATATCAAATAAAGGTCCCAACTCTCCTGTTGGTATACCTAAATAAGGCCTTATCCAATTTATGTCTCCTAATAACTTTTGAAAGTCATTAAGTGATTTGAGTTGATCTACTCGTATTTGAATTTTTGGTGGACGGACCATGGTTGAGGATAATAGAACTCCTAAATAATTAATTGGAAAATTTAATTGTACTTTATCTATTGCTATCTCTAGATTATAATTTTTTAATAAGTTTGTAAGTGTGGCATAACATTCTAGCAATGTGTTTTTATCTTTGTGTGCTAATAATACATCATCCATATAGTGAAATATTTGTAGTTCAGAATTTTGATTTCTAAGTGGCTGGATTGCTTTGTTAACATAAATTTGACACATAGTTGGGCTGTTAGCCATCCCTTGAGGGAGTACTTTCCATTCATATCTCTGATCAGGACCTTCATGATTCAGTGCAGGGATAGTAAATGCAAAACGTGGACTATCCTCAGGATGAATTGGAATTGAAAAAAAACAATCTTTAATATCTATAACTAAAACATACCAGGTTTTTGGCAAAGCAGACAACTGAGGAATCCCTGATTGAGCAGGTCCCATAATAACCATCTCATTATTAATGGCTCTTAAATCTTGCAATAATCTCCATTTACCAGATTTCTTTTTGATGACAAAAATGGGAGTATTATGGGGAGATACAGAAGGTTGTATATGTCCTTCTGCTAATTGTTGTTTGACCAGGTCATGGGCTGCTTGTATCTTTTCTTTAGTCAGGGGCCACTGAGGAACCCATACTGGTCTTTCTGATTTCCAAGTAATTTTTATTGTCTCAGTGGCCCTTTCTGAAAATCCAACCCATGTCTGTCTGTTCCTTGATCTATTTGTATTGGTGCTGCTATACCTTGTTCTTGTTTTTCTAATCTTTTTCCTTTCCTAAAACCTTGTCTAGTCATAATAGTGGGTGCATTTTGGTTGATGTTATTTGTTAATGTCAAACCTAATTGATCTAGGACATCTCGTCCCCATAAATTTACGGGAAGATGATCCAATACATATGGCTGTATAGTTCCTTCACATCCTTCAGGATCCTTCCAATCTAATACCATTGCACTTCTATGGGGATTAGTCGCCACTCCTAGGCCTCGAAGCGTTTGAGTGGCTTGTTGTAATGGCCAATGTTTTGGCCATTCTTGACGAGAGATGATGCTAAGGTCTGCACCTGTATCCAGTAGTCCATTAAATTCATGTCCTTGAATATTTAGTTTTAGCATGGGGCGAGAATCTAAATTTAAAGAAAGCATAGCCCAATCTACACCTGTGGAACCTAATCCCTTGGAACCTCTTTCTACAGTACGACTGGAAAATTTATCATGTAGGCTGGGTATTATTAGTAACTGTGCTATTCTATCTCCTGGTGAAATTACTGATATACCCTTTGGAGAACTGGCTATAATTTTTATTTCACCTTCATAATCGGGATCAATTACCCCAGGACTTATCATAAGTCCTTTTAGAGTAGAAGAGCTGCGTCCCAATAATAAGCCTACTGTTCCTTTGGGAAGAGGTCCTTTCACCCCTGTGGGAATGATTTGAACTCCCATCTCTGGAGTTAGTACTGCTCTGGCGAAGGCGTAGATGTCCAACCCTGCGCTCCCTCTGGTTTGTCTGATGAGGGATCTGATGGACAATGTGTCCTGGGCACTACCCTGATGGGGTTGCTGGGTTCCTCCAGTGCTCCGTATATTTGTGGTTTTGGGCCCCGGAGCATTGGGCCCCCTTGTCCATTTTTTGGCAATGGAGCCTGATGCCTTTCTCCACGATATCGTGGATAAACACCTGGTCCTTGTTCATTTTTTGATAATGGAGTACCCTCTATGGTGGTTTGAGAACGGCATTCATTAGCCCAATGTCTCCCTCTACGGCATCGTGGGCAAATACCTGGTATTCTACTCCTTGGATACCTAGTTTTGTTAAACCCTCCTCCAATGGGGCAATTCCTTTTAAAATGTCCTGTTTGTTCACAATTGTAGCATGTTCTTGGCCTGGCATCTAAAGCCTGTTTTACTGCAGCTGCCACAATTTGCCCTTGTTCATTAATGTCTCTGGCATCTAAAGCCTGTTTTACTGCAGCTGCCACGACTTGCTCTTGTTCATTAATGTCTCTACATAATTTAATATATGTGTTTAAATCTTCATGTTTCCATGGTCTAATGATATCTCTGCACCAACGATTCGCTTGCTCATAAGCCAGGTGTTTTAGTAATGGCATTGCTTGTTCTGTATTCCCAAAAACTCTGGTAGCTGTTTGAATAAGCCTATCTACAAATTCAGCATAAGGTTCATTAGCTCCTTGTATTACCTTAGATAATTGACCTTGTAAACCTCCATGTCCTTGTAAAGTCTTCCATGCCTTAATTGCATCTGCAGCAATTTGTGCGTATACGCCAGGATCATATGCCATTTGTTGCTGCTGATCCTCATAAGGTCCCTTTCCTAACAACATATCTAGATTTCTCTGAGGATAACCAGCTGCTGCATTTTGCCTAGCCGTCTCCTTGCAAAATTCCTCATTGGCAACCTTCCATAACAGGTATTGTCCTCCATTTAGCACAGCTTTACACATATTAGCCCAATCTGCTGGCGTCATGTTCAAGTTGTTAATGGATTCGACCAAGCTTACAGTGAAGGGTGCTTGAGGACCATAGGTTGTTACAGCCTCTTTTAGCTGCTTCACTGTTTTGAAATTTAAAACTTGGTAAAATCGCTGCCCTCCTGCCTCAAATACAGGGCATGTTAATATTTGAGATCTTGTCTCAGGATCCCAACTATCAACTGCGGGGGTTGGGGACCTCCCAGCATATGGAGGTGGCCTTGTTAGTTGGACACTTACGTCCTCTGGTGATAGAAAGGTGTTAGTAGCAGTCTCCTGTAGAGGTGGTGCTGTTGGTTGGACACTTACACCCTCTGGTGATAGAAAGGTGTTAGTAGCAATCTCCTGTTGTAACTTTCCCCCTGATGGCTTTTTCTGTTTTACACTTTCTTTCTCTGTCTGACTAACTTGAGAGGCCTTCTCTTTTACTTGAATCTTTTCCTCTGTCTGACTAACTTGAGAGACCTTCTTTTTTACTTGAATCTTTTCCTCTGTCTGACTAACTTGAGAGGCCTTCTCTTTTACTTGAATCATTATGTCTTCTCCTTCCTCTACCGTTGTCTGAACTGAAGGCTTTGGACTAAGCAAACAAGATACGAACGTCCACAATGGCAATGTGCCAACTGGCAGAGTCCCTGGGCTTTTCTTTTCTATTCTTTTTAAATCTTCACCATGATGGTTCCATTGTGATATATTTAACAACTCCTCCTTAAAAAGCCATGGGCTACATTTTTGTATTGTATCAACGTATGCCCTGACTGCTATTGATTTTACTGGGATGCCTCCTTCCTCTAACAATTTACTTAACACTCTTTCAGTTTGTTTTTTACTAATTTCTGATCCCGTATTTCTACTATAATACAACCCAACAAGATGACGCCAAACAAAACCGAGACAGAATGAAATAAAAAGGGAACAACAAAAAGTCATTATAGCCTTTCTATCCTCCTGACATGTGCATCCGTCCTTTCTCCCTATCTGTTCCTCAGACGTAAATAGTTGTTCCTCAGATGTGAGCGGTTTTTCTTCCGTCTCACTCATCTCCAGGGACAGGCAACTTAAAACAAAAGTGAAACAAAATAACAAAAGAAGAATCTTAAAATGGCTACCCATCCTCTTGCCCTGCCCTCAGGGGCGAGCAGTTCACTTACCCTCAGTCGCTCCCCGTGCGAGCCACCAGATGCCGCAGTCTGGCTGGGCACAATCAGAAGCCACTTGTCAAAAGAAACTAACTTTATTTTTAGAACCACCCACCAAACAAACAGCCTCTCAGGAAAAACCCCTCCGAGCCTCAACTGCCACCACCGGCTTTCCACAAGCCTCTTTCTCCCCCCCAAGCTTCTTCTCCATCTCCCACAATCCTCCTGCTCTTGAGGCCGATTGGCTGGGTCACGTGGGCAGAGCCAAAAAGTCCCCCAATGAGCAGCTCCGTGGTCTGAAAGGGCAGGGAAACAGTCCAATGAGCATCACCGCAGAGGAGCCAATCAGCTAGATGTTGCTGGGGCCAAGGAGCCAATCAGCTAGATGTTGCTGGGGCCGCTGTGAGCCAATCATCAGCCGGCAGCTGGATTGCTGGCAGCTGGAAGTTTGCTGGGGCCCCTTCGGCTGTGGCTCTCAACAAAATTGTTGGCAGGACTTGTTTTTCAGGTAATTTATATACTTTAATATTTTTTCTTTAACTCTATATTTTGGAATTATTTTAGATTTACAGAAAATATTTGAAAATAATACATAATTTCTCTATTCCTTGGTTTTTCTTTCATGTTAATATATTACTTCTTCGGTATATTTGTCAAAATTCAAACAACAGTGTTTGCTTAGTATATTAGGGTTTTTTTCGCCAGTTTTCCTACTAACGTCCTTTCTCATATTCCAGAATCCAATGTGGACAGCACATTGCATTCATTGTAATTTGGTTTTGGTCCAGCAACAAAAATAAATAAATAAAAAGGAAAGGAAAAAAGAAATCAAGGGCCTTCAGAGACATAAAAGTTCAGATTCTGTACTTGTAACATTTTAGAGATATTCAAGGTAAGGTAATTCCATTTTTCCCATTTTTCCACAGCTGCAAGATAAAACAAAATTTCCACAAATTATGCTGCCATAATAGTCTAACAAGTCATTTGTCATGCAGTAATACACTTTATTTATAATAATTTCTGTAGGGGGAAACAATGGTCCAAAAGTAGGTGTAAAAAGAAGTGTGCACATATCTAGAAAATGTAGCTATGACATTGAGAACTAATTTTATTGGTTACTATCTTAAGGACATTTTCAAAATGCTCTGTTGCTTCCTACCCTTTCTGTAATGCTAGTACAATCTCACAGAACTGAAGGAAAGTTTGACAGCGAAACAACACATTTATGTTAGATAAATGCAGTGAATACATGATGACAGATATAAATAAATTAGTTATTATTGTATATCAGGTATTAGTGGTATAAATTATAATGGTATATATAATAGTGAAAAAGTCATATCAATATTCTGAAACTAGTGAAAAATTGCAATATTCAAACAAATCCAATAACAATAGATTTAAAGGCACTGTTTAAATTTATTATGTCACATTTTTGTATCTAACATTGTTTAAACTTTATCAATTTTGATCAGTGTTTTATTTATTTATATATGACAGCAGAATGCATTACAATTCCTATTACACATATAGAGTGCAATTTTTCATATCTCTGGTTGTATATATAGTATATTCACACCAATTTGTGTCTTCATACCTGTACTTTGGATAATAATGATCATCACATTCCACCATCATTAATAACCCCACACCCCCTCCCTTTCCCTCCAACTCCTCTGCCCTATCTTGAGTTCATCTGTTCCTCCCATGTTCCCACTCACTTCTCATTATGAATCATCCTCCTTATATCAAAGAAAACATTTAGCATTTTTTTTTTTTTGGAATTGGCTAACTTTACTTAGCATTATCTTCTCTCACTCCATCCATTTACCTGCAAATGCCATGATTTTATTCTCTTTTATTGCTGAATAATATTACATTGGGCATATATGCCACTTTTTTAATCCATTCATCTATTGAAGGGCATCTAGGTTGGCTCCACAGTTTAGCTATTATGAATTGTGTTTCTATAAACATTGGTGTGGCTGTAGTATGCTGTTTTTAAGTCCTTTGGGTAAAGACTGAGGAGAGGGATAGCTGTGTCAAATGCTAGTTCCATTCCTGATATTCTAAGAAATCTTCATATTGCTTTCCATATTGGTTGCACCAATTTGCAGTCCCACCAGCAGTATATGAATGTACCTTTTCCCCCACATCCTCGCCAACACTTATTGGTGTTTGTCTTAATAGTTTCATTCCGACAGGAGTGAGATGAAATCTTAGAGTAGTTTTGATTTGCATTTCTCTAATTGCTAGAGATGTTGAACATTTTTTCATCACGTATGCTGGTTATTTGAGTTTTCTCTCCCCTTCTTTTTGTTAGCATGGCTAAGGGTCTGTCAATTTTATTTATTTTTTCAAAGAGCCAATGTTTTGTTCTATCAATTTTTTCAATCATTTCTTTTGTTTCAATTTCATTGAATTCAGCTCTGATTTTAATTATATCCTGTTTTCTGCCACTTTTGGTGTTGATTTTTCTTCTTTTCCTAGGGCTTTGAGATGTAGTTTTAAGTCATTTATTTGTTGACTTTTTCTTCTTTTAAGGAATAAACTCCATGCAATGAACTTTCCTCTTAGAACTGCTTTCATAGTGTCCCTGAGATTTGGATATATTGTATATGTGTTCTCATTCACCTCTAAAAACTTTTTAATCTCCTCCTTGATGTCTTCTGTAACCCACTGTACATTCGGTTGCATATTATTTAGTCTCCAGGTGTTAGAGTGGATTTTATTTCCTATTTTATCATTGATTTATTTCATTCCATTAAGATCTGATATAATACAGGGTAGTATCTGCGCTATTTTATATTTGCTAAGAGTTGCTTTGTGGCATAGTATATGGTCTATTTTAGAGAAGGATCCCATTTGCTGCTAAGAAGAAAGTATATTCTCTCATTGAAAAATTGAATATCATATATCATATATATCAGTTAAGGCTAAGTTATTGATTGTATTATTGAATTCTATAGTTTCTTTGTTCAGCTTTTGTTTGGAAGATCTATCTAGTGATGAAAGAGGTGTATTAAAGTCACACAAAATTATCATGTTGTAGTCTATTTGACTCTTTAACTTGAGAAGAGTTTGTTTGTTGAACATAGATGCTCCATTGTTTGGGGCATATATATTTATAATGGTTAAGTCTTGTTGGTGTATGGCTCCCTTGATCAGTATGTAGTGTCCTTATTTATCCTTTTTGATTGAATTTAGTTTGAAGTCTACTTTATTTGATACAAGGATGGAAAACCCTGCTTGCTTCTGCAGTCCATGTGAGTGGTATGATTTTTCCCAACCGTTCATCTTCAGTCTGTGAATGTCTTTTTCTATGAGATGAGTCTCCTGGAGGCAGCATATTGTTGGGTCTTTTTTTTTTTGAACCAATGTGATAGACTATGGCTTTTGATTGGTGAGTTTAAGCCATTAACATTCAGAGTTATTATTGAGACATGATTTGTATTCACAGCCATTTTTGTTTATTTTTGGTATTTAACGTGACTTGGTTTCTCCTCTGATTAGACTTTCCTTTAGTGTAATCCCTTTGTCTGCTGACTTTCATTATTGTTTTTCATTTCCTCTTCTTGGAATATTTTGCTGAGGATGTTCTTTAGTGCAGGCTTTCTCATTGTAAATTCTTTTAACTTTTGTTTATCATGGAAGGTTTTTATTTCATCATCAAGTCTAAAGGTTAGTTTTTCTGGATATAAGATTCTTGGTTGGCATCCCTTTCTTTCAGAGCTTGGTATATGTTGTTCCATGATCTCCTGGCTTTGAGGGTCTGGGTTGAAAAATCTGCTGAGATACAAATTGGTCTCCCCCTGTATGTGATCTGATTCCTCTCTCTTGCAGCTTCTAAGATTCTATCCTTATTCTGTAGGCTAGGCATTTTCATTATCATGTGCCTTGGTGTAGATCTGTTGTAATTTTGTACATTTGGTTTCCTGTAAGCCTGTTGTATTTGGTTTCCAATTTGATCTTCATGCTTGGGAAATTTTCTGATTTTATCTAATTGAAGAGAGTGTGCATTCCTTTGGTTTGAAACTCTGTGCCTTCCTCTATCCCAATAACTCTTAGATTTGGTCTTTTGATGATGTCCCATAATTCTTGGATGTTCTGTTCATGGTTTCTAACTTTCTTCACTGTGTGATCAACTTTATTTTCCAGGTTGTATACTTTGTCTTCATTATCTAACATTCTTTCTTCCAAGTGATCTAGTCTGTTGGTTAGGCTTTTTATTGAGTTTATTTTGATTTATTGTATCCTTCATTTCAACAATATCTGTCTGATTTTTTTTCAGAGTCTCTGTCTCTTGAAGTAATCTTTTTCTACCTATATTTGCTCTCTTATCTCTTTGTTGGAGTGATCAATTTTTGTCTGTATTTGCTCATTTAGGTCATTCTTTAATTCACATATCATCTTAATTATGAACCTTCTGAACTCCTTCTCTGACATTTCATCAACTGTGCTGTCCATGGGTTCTATTATTACTGTGTCCTGGTTTGTTTGGGGCACTTTCCTCCCTTGTTTTTTCATGTTGTCTATGTGCCTTCCTTTCTTGTGCTATGGATCTGAGATATTACAGTTTCTTCCCTGTATTCTTGAAGTATCCGTGCAGATTGTCTGTACCTCACCTTGATGTTTGGCTTCCAGACCCTGATGATGTCCCTCAATGAGTGCTAGTGCATTCTGGATCTGGTCCTGTGTAAGTTGGAGTGGGTGGATCTGGGCCACGGGGCTTGGTCTCCCGTGGTAATCTTCTGGTTGGAAGTGGTAGTCCTGACCAAAGGCTAGGCTTTGGTAGTGTCTGCCCCACCAAGGGAGGGCCTACTGAAAGCCATGATCCTGTGTGGGCTGGTGTGGGTGGTCTGGGCTGGATCTCAGCTCCAGTGGTAGTACACTGGTTAGAAGGGGTTGTGCTGCACCAGAGGCTAGGCTCTGGGGAGTGTCTGCCCCGCAGGGAAAGGGGTGGACCAGGCCTGTTGTTCGCCTGGGCCCTGAAGAGGCTGGTATGGGTGGATCTGGGCCGCTGAGCTTGACCTCCCCTGCTTGTCTCCTTGTAATCAGTGTTTTGATCATTTTTTGTATGGACATTTGCATAGTCGTGACTGTAGGACTATGATGGTAAAAAGTACAAATAGGACTGTCCTTGGGAGGCCTTATTTTTTACATCTCACTTTCTTGTTCTAACTCAAATCCATGCTGTCTTTGTGGAACTATAATGTATATGATTTAAATTTAAATTATTTGTTGAATAAATATACATCCATAACCATAAATTTTAGCCAAGCATTATTGCCACAGTCCGGCTGGGCACAATAACCAGGAGGTGACAAGTGACTTGAAGGTTGAAACAGGAACTGCTTTATTGTGGGGAAATTCAGCAGGAACTGAGCGGGAACTCAAGGTAGCGGGCACCCAAGGTAGCAGGAGCCGCTTTATTGCAAAACAGCAGAGGTATATATACCTTACTGATTACACACAGCTTGTCTCAATTAGCATCATCTAGATACAGTAGTCAGCCAATAAGGAATCCCCATCATCTTAATGGCTTGGTGCCTCACAAACCACTTCTCCTGGCAAACTGCCAGGCGTCATCTTAACTTGATTTGCAGTCCCCAACACATTATAATATATTTTATTAGAAAAGAAAAAAAATAATAGACAAACTCAAAAAATTGGATAAAGGTTTTTTGATCCTAGAGTTAGTCTGCTTTTGAGTATCCATTGTACTGCAAACTTTCAAATATGAAAGCTGCCTAAGAATGCAAATTCTGTAATTCATAGAACATTCATTCTGCATACTATTTACACTTAATTCATTTTTCTCAAATTAAAAAAAAAAATTCCACCAAAAGGAACTATTTTTTAGTTTATATTTTTATTTATTCTAATTAGGTATATGAGACAGCAGAAAGCATTTTGATTCATTGTACACAATTGCAGCACAACAAAGAACATTCAGCCTTCGGGGTTATTTTAATGATAGGTAAATGATCAAATTGAATAAGTCTCTGGAATTGCAGTGAGAAATCTTTTTAATTATTTGTTTCTTATCTTTGTTTTTTATCAAGTGTGATTTTTATAGTCTTTTTAGCTATATACAACATCAGGATATACCCTGAAATTTTCTCAAAAGTATAGAAATCTACCAGCTGCAATTCAATCACCAGCACTTCTCCCTTCCTCCACACCCTTTCCTCCACTTTACTGATCTCTCTTCAGCCTAATTACACTTTACTTTTTTAAAAATTACTATGCTGTGGATGAATTTGATGCCAGGACCCAGAAGGCTGTGCCACATCCATGCATGTATATACAAAAGTTTTGTCATATTTATTCCATTGTTCTTTTCTTTTCCTTTCCCTTCTTTCTCCTCCTCTATCCTCTTCATATCTACTCTACTGATCTTTCTTCTAGGTTGATAAAATTCTCATTATCTTTTTTTAACTCCCTTTTTCTCTTTTATTTTAAATCCACCCCTTTATTTTGGGTTAGCTTCTGTATTTCAGAGAAAACATGTGACCTTTGTTTTTTTGGGATTGGCTCATTGTACTTAACATGATGGTAAATAGATGGAACTGGAGACTATCAGATGCCATGATGTCATTCGTCTTTATGGCTAAGTAATGCACCATTGTTTACATGAACCACATTTTCTTTATCCATTCATTTGCTGAAAGGCAACTAGGTTGGCTCCATTGTTTAGTTATTATAAGTTTTACTGCTGTAAACATTGAGGTGGCTGTGTTACTGTATTATGTTGATTTTAAATCTTTTGGATAAATACTAAGGAGTAGAAATTATAGCATTGAGTTCATACATTAAAAGAACAGAAACACACAACATAAATAAACTAATATAATATCTCAAGGCCCTAGTGAAAGCAAAAAAACAAAAAAAACAACAACAAAATTAGTAGCAGATGGGAAATAATAAAAATCAAAGCTGAAATCAATGAAATTCAAAATAAAAGGATAATATGAAAGATTGATGAAATTAATTAATTTAGTTTAATGAGAGATTGAACAAGATTGATAGATCCTTAGGCAAAGTAAGCAAAAGAAAAACAGAAATATTCAAGGTAAAAAAGGTAATATCACCACAAATACTACTAAAATCTAGAAATTGTCACATACTTTTTTGAAAATTTACACTTCAATAAGCTAGAAAATCTTGAAGATATTGACACATTCCTAGAGACATAAAACCTACCAAAGTTGAACCATGAGGATATAGAAAATGTAAACAGGTCAATATCAAGTAATGAAAAACCTAAAACAAAGAAAAGTTTTGCCTCTTTTTATAATTCTTTTAGAACTTGTCAGTTTTCCTTTCCAGGTAGATGTCCACTGTGGGAGTAGGGGACAATGATTCGAAGGAACAATCCATGAAAACATAATTTTCTTTTAAAAAGATCAAATATTTTCATTAATTTTAATGAACTTTGCCTATATTTGCTGAGAAGGAAAAGTATATTTTTATTGTATTGAGTTAAAATGAACAAAAATGTCATTTCTTGGTCACATATTAAATATATACTCTGTGTGTGTGTATGTGTATGTATGTATGTATATATATATATATATATATATATATATATATATATATATATATATATATATAGTCTCATCCAGACTCTTTAGATTGTATAATAAGTACTATTTTTATTATGGAGCCTTTCTGGATTCATCTAACAACATTTTACTTTCTCCATTTTTTCTGTATAGGCAGGCTTCCAAACAATTGCATTCTTCTCTACACCTTCACATCTCAAAACTAACTGGTATGTAATGGCATAAAAATACTAAATTGTTCATTCACATATAATTCAATATTTCTATGTGCTATCATAGCTGTGTGTGCTATTTTTACATAAATTGAGTGTTAAAAGTTTTCAAAAAATTATGTCTAAGAATAATTTGTAACACAGTTCATATAGCAAATTGTTATGGTTTAGAAATGAGATGTCCCCTTAAAGCTTATGTGTGAAATAATGTAGGAATTATTCAGAGGTGAAATTATTGAGTTTTGGGGGCCTTTAACCTAATCAGTGCAATAATCCCCTGATAAGAATTAACTGGGTGTTAAGTATAGGCAGGTAGGGTGAGGCTAGAGGAGGTGGGTCATTGGAGGATTGCCTTTGGGGTTTATATTTTTTCCTTATTGAGTGAATCCCTCTCTGCTTTCTGGTGTCATGTTCTGATCTGCTTTCTTCCATCACACTCTTCTGCCATAATGTTCTACCTCACCTCTGACCCAGAACAATAGAATTTGATGCCTATGGGGTCTGACCTCTGAAACTGTGAGCCCCCAAATAAATTTTTCCTCCTCTAAAATTGTTCTTGTTATGTCTTTTGGTCATAACAACAAAAAGCTAAAACACAAATCAAAAACAGAATTACCTACTACTCTTCAGCTTGTTTTAGAGAACAGAAATGTCAACGTGCTTTTTGCATAATTGTATGCATACCTGTGCCTTTAACCAATGCTATGTATGGTTGCCAGACAAGAATGAGTGGACTCTTTTTGCCATCTTCTATATTTTATTCCTATTCTACATTGACATAACTATACATCACATGGTCTTTCTGAAAGCATTTTCCTGCTAATTTTGTTCTAACCAATTAAACTTCATTATACAAATGGACAGAGAACAACTAGATGGTGAATGTTGGAAAGAAAGGAATGCAAAGTATACTAAATGCTCTTTATTGAAATTGTGACTAATAGTTTCTTGGTAAATTGAAATTTGCTTCAAACAGTGTGATTTTTTAAAAATATATGTGTATATGTTAAATGTTTTTAAATTAAAACAAAAATGCAAATTAATTTGTTAAGCTTTTGATGTAGGTTAAGTCTTCCTTTTTTGCATATATAATCAACCCGGTGACTACTGCATAAATCTCATACACAATGCAACAAGTACTGTTTTTAGATTCTGCTTCTTTAAATGAAACTTAGAGACTGTATAACAATCTGCACACAGAGCACTTGAAGGGTTTTATAATTTTTCCCAATATTTTATACTCCCCCCACATCCAATTTGACAGCAAATTATAATTAATGACTCATTTTTATAGTCTTTGCAAAAGTACTCACCTTGTTATTAATAGAAATGACTTTTAAATCTTGGATTTCTTCAATTTATATAATATTTAGCTGAATTAGGTAATTCCAGTAATAAACAGAAGTGGTATAAGCAGTGTCTTAGTCATTTTTATTTTTAATAACACAAAATACTATAAGATGGGTATCTTATGAGCAACAGATCTTTATTTCTCATTCTTCTGCAGTCTGGATAGCCAAGATAAAGTTGGTAGCAAATTTTGTCCTGTCCGGAAAGAGCCCAATTCCTTATTAACACACTGTGTCTTGGTGCTGTGTTTTTACTTGGTGGAAACGGAAGAATTCTTAGTGGCATTTCTTTTATAAGACATTAGAGAGTACCAATCTCATTCATGAGGGCTCTTTCTCCATGAACTAATCTTCATCTCCCAAAGGTCCTATTTCATAATACCATCCCCTTGGTAGATAGAATTTCAACATCAAAACTGTGGGAGACACCTACATTCAGGCCATATTGGGAAGCTTAAGTAACAATACATTTACCTCTTGGAAAACATACAACTCCTCTACTGTGGGAAGATGTTCCTCCTTATCCGAGGGTAGCATTGGGCCATGAGTGCTATCCAACATTTTGGAAGGAGAAAGAATAAGTGTAGCTTAATCTGATGAAGAATCTCCTGGAGCTCAATAGCATTTCAGAAGTCAAAAATGAGAAAAATGTGTGGATGAGGTTGATAGATAGAATAAAATTCTTTGAAAAATGAGGAAGGGTTAGTTTTATATAAACATATGCATAAACATTTATTACTTTAGATTTCTGAGAGTATCCAATCAAGTGCAATCCCAAAATATCTGTTCTCAGACATGCTGTGCTCTGAAGAAATTAGTTCCTAAGAAATAATATTCCTGATGGGTTCATTTTCTAATTTGAACTTGAATTAATTACCTTAAGCAATTTCACAAATGCCCCCAAAATATCTTTTTGCAAAGATGTTATTGAATCTGTACTATGCAACTAGAGATAAAAATAGGAAATTGACAGCTTAACTGTCTCCCCTGCTTTTTCTTTAATGTGTCTTCCAAACTCCAGAAATAGAAATAATGAAACCAACAACACTTGGTTCTAAAAAAGGTAAGATATGTTGAATGAAATATTTCAAAAGCTTCTTTTTGGGGTGAGATTATATGCTCATTTTGCCCACTGAATAGCATAACACGTTGGGTATTCTAATCAGCACTAAAGACTCCTTTGAAAATTTCCCATCATTAAAATACACCTTTAAAATTCCCCATTAGTCAATTTACCATACAGTGTACTAAAAATACACCAATAGAAATTATATTCAATGAGGCACTCTCTTGCTAGGAGTTCCTATTTTTAGCAAACAGGTGACTGTTTTGAAATTAAAGATTGCTTCTATTACATAAAATGTTCATGCTTTAAAATATTCACTTCTTTAAAAACGTCATTAGTCTTTCCAGAGCATGTAACCCCAGAGGCATTCTCCCTACTACCAGAAATTATGAAAGGTCAACTTTATTTTGAGACACCAGGATGCAAGATCATACATATCAGGAACTGAAATTCATCTTTACCTGGGTTAGATGCCAGCATGCTACTCATTCTAAATGGCCAAAGTAACAATGCCTAGTTTTGCTTTTGCTGAAACTAGCTTTCTATATTATAGCTCTAGGCTACTGTCACTCTTTCTTGTCTCCTTACTATGGCCACAAGAGAATTTTTGAAAACATTTATTTATTTATTTTCTTCAAGGTGTATTTTGCCTTTGCAGTGTCATTGGGAGTTTTTTTAAAGAATGTAGTGTCATATTTATGAATTAGAAGGAAAAAATACAGAAAGAGTTTTAATGAGTTTTCATTCTTCTTTACCATTAATTCACTCTGAACCTTGTTATAGCTTTGGCAGTTGCTGATACCATGCAGTTTCTAAATAAACGATTGATAAGTCTGCATACTAGACCATGCATTCATTCTCATTAAAATACCTTTAAATCTAATGTATGAAATATGATATGTCAAGAGCTTTGTAATGTTTTGAACAACTAATAAAAAATAAAAAATAATAAATTAAAACAAATAAAATATCTTTGTGTAAAATTTTGAAATTCAGTGCCACTTTTTCCCAGTGAAATATAATTTATGTTCTATTCTCAGTGTTATCATCACAACTGCACAATTCTTGAAATGGTAAGATGGCTTAAATTCCTGAGAGGGTGCCAATAAGAGCATGAATTTTGCTTTTCTATATGGGACAGGAAAATCTGATAACAATTTCAGGTGTATGTATGTGTATGCTTTTGGGCGTACATGCATATTTTTTCTATGGTAGATATATGATGTTTCACTTTCAAATCATATTCAAAACCTCAGATACCCTTCCTGTAACATTTTTTAAAAGCCATCAGGTTGAAAGAAAGATTCCCTTGAGATACACATATATATTATTATAGGAATGACGTTTAAAGGGCAGTCTTATTACCTGTACCCTCTGCAATATTACTGGCAATTTCAGATCCTGTCTTATTTTTTGTTATCTTCGATTTCAAACAATTTACACTTACTTAACTGTGGGAGGTAATTGGTAGATTCGATTATTGTAACAGTCACGACTAACTGAGAAACATTAAACTGCACTTGTTTTTCAGATATGTTAACTTTTTATTTGACCTAAATACAAATCTATCTCTCTGTGAGTAAATTCTTATGCATATTGGACCAAAAGATTAAAGATTGATATTTGAAAATATTTAATAGTTTAAAGAAAGAAGTCTAATCACTAAATATTATATTTTTTATTGTGAAACATGAATGTATATAGAATCAACAAAAATGTGTAACATATGATAATGAAAACAAGAACACATATGTTATTGTCAACCAAGTCAAGAAATACAATTTTAACAGAACCTAAGTGTCTAACATGCATCTTTTTTATATTTAAAAACGTGGGCATCCCTAAAATATATAAATGGTTTAACTAGCTTGTTTTTGAATTTTGGATAAATGTCATTACTGGAATTATAGATAACTGTCTTACTTTTTTTCATTTAGCATGATGATTGTGAGATTCATTATGCTATTCTATATAGCTCTCAGCCATTCATTTTCACTGGTCTACAACATTCCATTATATGCATGTACACAGTCAATTCTATTGATTGTGAACATTTGGATTCTTTTCTAGTGTGCGACTATTGAAAACAACACTGACATAAAAATTCTTGTACATGTATTCTGATGGTCATATATATTATATTATCAAATGCCTATATCTAGGAGTAAAATTTGCAGTCACAGTGTATACATATCTTCAAATTTCAGTAGATAATGCTAAACTATCTTTCAAATTAGTTGTAGCAATTTATCCTCCTAATAATATTGTATGAGATTTCTTTTTGCTTCATTTTCTGGAAAAGTTTGATAATTATTTTTTTTTAACATTTGTTAATCCAACAGAAATTTCATCCCAGTATGTGTTTTAATAATTGCACTTTTATGGCATAAATTCATAAATGCAAAATCTTTATAATATGTGTCATTTTATTTTGATACTTAAGAATACAGTTGATTTTTTCCAAAGATTATGTCTCTTGTAAATTATTTAACAACTTGCTATTTCTAAGAACTAATCTGTGTATATTTTTATATTCTTCATACACAAGAATTATATAATCTATGAAAATGGATAGTTATATATATTTTTTTCAATATCTCTAGTTGTTAAATAGATTGCTTGTCCTACTCTGTTATTTAGGATATTTGAATTGTGATAGAATTATTTCTATTATCTAGATTTCAAAGGAAATCTTTCAAATGCATATTTGTTGCACCTACCCTAAGATCATATATTTACATATACAGTGTATAGATTGATAATGCTTTTTTAAGAGAGAGAGAGAAAATTTTTTTTTAATATTTATTTTTCAGTTTTCGGTGGACACAGCATATTTTTATTTTATTTTTATGTGGTGCTGAGGATCAAACCCAGCACCCTGCACATGCCAGGCGAGTGCGTTACTGCTTGAGCCACATCCCCAGCCAAATAATGCTCTTTTCACTTGCATTTTGGTAATACTGATTTTTAATTGTCAATGGATTAAGTTTTAAGTGATTTTTTCTGCATATGTTGAATTTATCACATTTTTTTCCTTTACTATGTCAAAATGTTTAATCATACTGATCATCTAATGCTAATCCAAATTTATATTCCTGGTATGAGCCCACTTTGAATATATAACATTTTTGATGTTCTCATGATTAGAAGTGTTACAAATATTTTTTTTTCTAATTTTTAAATCTGTATTTTTAGGGATATTGATACCAGCATTATGTAAGCCTGTAGTGTGATATAATTTCATAATAATTAAAAGACTAATTTTCATATTTCGTTTTTGAATCTCTTTGGGTAAATCATAAATTTAATTGTGATATATCTATTTCATCTAAATTTTCTCTTTCATTCTTCTTTCTTACTTTTTTTCTTGGTATTGAAGATTGAACTTGGGGCAATTCACTATTGAACAACATTCCCAGTCCTTTCTTTTTTTTTTTTTTTATTTTGAGATAAAGTCTCACTAAATTGATGAGGCTGACCTCAAACTTACCATCCTCCTTTCTCTGCCTTGTGAGTTGCTGGAATTTCATGTATACACTACTGTGCCCAGAACATTCTTTCTTTTTGTTATCCCTCACACAAATTGATAATGGCTCTGTTTTTTTTCATTTGATGTCTGAAGGATTTCTAGTGATGTTGCCTTTTTAAATTATGGATTTGAATAAAGAGTCCTTTTTTTGTTTACTTTGGTAAGTTCTACCAAATATTCATAAGATAATTAATTTCTGGAATTATTGATGTCATGTACACTATGCTTCTTCTTTTATTTCATTAATCATTGATCATATCTTTATTATGTCCTCCCTCTAATGTCTTTTGATTCTTTTTATGAGATTTTCTTAATTGCTTAATAGGATGTTAAGAATTTTTATCCCTTCTTATTTTAACATACAGATTAAAGGCTATAAATTTCCCTTTAAGGATTAGTTTAATTAAATCCTACATAACTTGATTTGTAGCATTTTATTTTTTGACACATGCTTTGTTTAGAAATAGTTGATAATTTTCAGATGTATGAGAAATTTTAGTTAACTATTTTAGCATAATTCTTATTTTTAGTTTCTTTAACTTCCCCACAATGACTTTGGATATTCCTTTTTACTTCCTGCAATTCTCTCAGTTTTGGCTAATATATTTTTGTTATTAACTATATATACATTTAGAATGTTGTGTCCTTTGCAGATTGAATATTTTATTGTGATGAAAATCTTTTTATTTCTAAGTTTATTTTATTTGATATTAGCATATGTATAAAGATTCAACTTCTTAGTGGTTTTTGCACTGCATATTTTCATCTTTTGACTGTTGAAATTTCTGTATATATATGGTTTGGATATTTATCCTATAAGCAATGTATTTTTGTATTTTGTTTTTATGTAGGAGTTGTACCATTCAATTATGGGTATTTGAAATTAAATATACCATTTAAATTTGTTATAGTAATTGTGCACATAGAGAAAATGCACATAGTATATGGACAGATCATATTGTTAACAATTTGGACCACGAGAAAAAAACTGAAAATAAGTTTACAGGAAAGAAAAATACCAAAACTCCAGAAGTCTCCAATAACAACCTTACAACAGCAACACCACCAATGAAAATCACTATCTTAATTTCAAACAATATAAAGAAGTGTAGATAATTTTTTACTTCATATAAATAGAATCCTATTATATGTACTATTTAGTATCTGTCTTCTTTCACTTAACATTATATGTGGAAGACAACCATATTTGGTATAGTTGTTAATTAATCATTGCCATTTTTGTTTGAGCATGGTAATATGTGATATACCATAAAAGTGGTATCCATTATACTGGTGATGCACATTTGTTTGTTCTCCAATTTGGATCGAATGTGAATTGTGCTGCATTGTATATTCTAGCATGTATACTTTAGGAAACACATGTATGCATTTCTTTTGGGTATGAACCTGGGAGTTAAAAGGGCTGGATCATAGGTAAATAAGTACGGTGTATTAGTCAGTGTTCATTAAATTAACAGAACCAATGGGATGTGTGTGTGTGTGTGTGTGTGTGTGTGTGTGTGTGTGATTGTAAAAATGGGATTTATTAGATTGGCTTACACATCCAGAAGATGGATAGTCCTCAAATTGCCATCTGCATGCTGAAGACCAGTAGCTGGTCAGTCTAAGTAGCTGAAGCCTCAGAACAAGAGGGATCCATAATGTGGTCCCAGTCTGGAAACAAATGCCTGGAAACTCCCTGAAATCATTGGGAAGAGTTGGCTTTGGATGAGTAAAAGAATTGGAGTCTGATGTTTCAGGCAATTGCAGCAGCAATAAAAAATCCCTTGAAGGAGAATCCAGTTTGCATCTGTTGATTCCTTGTTTTTCCAACTTTTTGTTCCATTCAAGCCTCCAACCTATTGTACTGTGCTGTCCACACTTAGGGTGAAATCTGCACTTCAGTTCACTGTCCCACATACCAATCATTCCTAGAAACATCCTCACTGAGACAACTTGGAGTCTCTTAATCTTCAGCATCTCTTAATACAATCAAATTGACAATTCAGATTAACCATCACATATGGCAAAATATTAGAGATACCAAGCAAACACATTTCAAATGTGTTTGTAATAATTAAACGCCACCAACTCATCATTATTCCAGTTGCTCCATACATTTATAGTAATTGGAAAATTTTTATCTTTTGTATTTTAGCTATTGTTTAGGTGTTTATTGCATCATATTGTAGATTTAATTTTTACTTTCTTGATGCTAATGAACTTTTGGACTTTTTCCCTGAGTGTTCACACAAATCTTTTGACCATCTTTTCTATTGAGTTGCATTTATCTTATTGATTTATATGTTCTGGATACAAGTCCTTTGTATGAATTCTTGTATTAAGTAATTATATTATGAACATGTTTGCATAAATATGTAAATACAACTTTTGAAGTTATGTATATGCAAACACATGTAAACTTTTTATTGGTACATCTAAATTATACAGAATGCTGGGTTTCATTGTGGCATATTTACACATACATAAAAGCTCAATTTTATCAGTTTCACTCCCCAATACCTCCCACCCTTACCTCCACCCTACTCCAATCCCCTCCAAGGAGTGGTATAGCTGGATCATATGATTGTTCTATTTTTATCTTTTAAAGAACCCTCCATATTGAATTCCACAGTGACTGTACTAATTCACATTCCCACCAACAGGGTATGAGAGAGAGTTCATTTCCCCCAAACATCCTCACCAGCATTTATTATTATTTTTATTTTTGAAGCTTGTCATTCTAAATCAAATGAGATGGATTCTCAGTATAGTTTTGATTTGCAGTTCCCTGATGACTAAATATGTTGAAGATCTTTTCATGTAGTTGTTGGACATTTGTGCTTCTTTTGAGAATTGCACTGTTCAATTCATTTCCTAATTTATTAATTGGATAATCTGCTTCAAAAATGTTGAGATTTCTGAGCCTTTATATATTCTGGATATTAACTCTGTTAGAAGAGTAGCTGGCAAAGATTTCCTCCTATTCTGTTCTTTGTGGTGTCAATCTGTTGTTTCCTTTGCTGTGAACAACACTTTTAATTTGATGCAATCCATTTATTGATTCTTTGTCAAATTTCCTGAGCTATAAGGGTCTTATTCAGGAAGACTTTGCCTATATGTATATATTAAATTTGTTTTAGTTTTTTTTTTCTTCTAACAGTTGTGGATAACTTTTTAAATAAATGTTTGTCAATTCCTGTCTCTTATTTAGGAAATCACTGTTTGTTTGTTTGGTACCTGGCATTGAACTCAGGGACTCTTGATCACTGAGCCACATCCCAGCCCTGTTTTCTACTTTATTTAGAGACAGGGTCTCACAGAGTTGCTTAGCACCTTGCTTTTGCTGAGCCTGGCTTTGAACTTGCAATCCTCCTGCCTCAGCCTCTGGAGCCACTGAGATTACAGGGTGCTCCAGGGTGCCCAGCTAGGAAATCGTTAATAGAAGGTCACAAAACATCCTCTTGGTATTGTTGGGTTTTAACCCAGCTTTATTGTAGTATATGTTAAATGTAAATCATAAATTAACCTGGAATTAAATGTAATGTGTGATATAATATAGGGCTAAGGGACATTTTTCCTCACATTATATCTAATTGACTCACTGTTGTTTCTTAAAATAAGCTTCTTTTCCTCACTAAACAAATTGCAAGCCTTTGTTATAAATCAGGTGAGCCTTGAATGTACCTGTTTCTGAAGTCTTTTCTGTTGCATTTATCTTTTTACCAATCCTTTAAAATATCATAATATCTCAATGTAACTTCAGAGTAATCTTGAACTAATCTGAGGTGACATTATTCAGAGGAAACTAGATAAATAGATATTTCCACCGTATTCTCTCTCTTGCCCTCTCATTTCCTGCTAAAATGATATTTTAGCAGTATTTGTAATTTATTTAAAACCTAAACTAGGGCTGGGATTGTGGCTCAGCGGTAGAGCTCTCGCTTAGCAAGGGCGGGACCCGGGTTGGATTCTCGATTCTCAAATAAATAAATAAATAAATAAATAAATAAATAAATAAATAAAGGCATTTCTCTTCTCTTCTCCTCTTCTCTTCTCTTCTCTTCTCTTCTCTTCTCTTCTCTCTCTCTCTCTCTCTCTCTCTCTCTCTCTCCCCTTTTAAAAAAAACCCTAAGGTAGAGGATCTTGTACTGACAAATTTTCTTATTATTTTTTTTTCATTTATGTCTAGTTCAGAAAACAGTTATAGTCCCAGCTACTTGGAAGGCTGAGACAGGAGGATTGCTTGAATGCAAGTGATCAAGGCCTGCCTGAACAACATAGACAGAACTTGTCTCAAAAAAGTAACTAATTGAAAAACAAAAGCATCTATATTTCTTTTTAAAACTCAACAGAGAGCCAGGGTGTGGCTCAGTGGAAGGAAGTTTGCCTAGCATATGTGAGACACTGGATTTGGTCCCTGGCACCACATTAAATAAATAAATAAATAGATAGATAAATAAATAAATAAATACATTGTGTCCATCTAAAACTAAATTTTTTAAAAAATCAATGCATATAAAATAAGATTTTTAAATGATAATCTAAATTGCATCAGCAATGATTGTTAAATAAAGCTGCTTTTAAAATAGAGTATCAGCAAGCAATAAATATCAAAGAATACATACAAACAGTATGTGCAAAACTTCTTACCAAAAATACTAATAAAAAGACTCCCTGAGTTAAGAATTAGAAACAGAAATACTCCCCAGTGTTAGTAGCATGGGGGAATGCACTATCTTTTAGTAGTTTTCTTAGTTTTGTGCACATCTTATAATAACCCCTTTATTAAAATTTCTGAATAATCCTGATTTGGAACTATCATTAGTGCTTTAAGACAATGATAATTATTGACCTATTAATTTCAAAGTATAAAATTGTGTATTTTAAGAATGTTGCCAAGGGTACACACACTTATATCTAACACCACAATCAAGCTACTAAAGATTTCACATCTTTATTCTAATTTCTGTTTCATATATGATTTCAGTCTATTCTTGAACTAATAAAAGGTGAACCTAGAGCTGGGGTTGTGGTTCATTGGTAGAGCACTTGCCTAGTACATGTGAGGTACTGAGTTTGATCCTGAGCACTACATAAAAGTAAATAAAAAAAATAAAGGTATTGTATCAATTTACAACTAAAAAACATAAAAAGTAAACCTACAGTAAGTGTAATTTTGTTTCTATTTCTATTAAATGAAATGTTTTAAGATATATTTAGTGTTAAACAATAATCTATTGTTAATACAATAATTGAATATCAATTAACCTGTTAAAAGCCAGTTGGATCATTTCAAGTTTTGCATAACACCTATATAATCACCAATTTTTTATTATACTTGTTTTATGAATATCTTGGATTAACATTTAGAAATATGATTCCTATGACATATGGTGGTTGCATATTTAAACTTGTTAGAAACTACCAAAACTTTTTCTAAAATAGTTACCCCATTTTGAAATACAACAAGCAATATTTGAGCAATTCCATTTCACCACAGTTTTTGACAAATTCTTATTACACGTATACATTTGGTCATTTTGTCAATCTTTTTTAATATTTGTGATTGTAAAGAGTGTATAGTCAAATGCATTGTGGTTGAAGTTCCTTCATGGCTAATGATGTTGAGCACATCTGCTTTTTCTTTTTGTCAATTGTATATTTTCTTTATGGAAGTTTCTCTAAAAGTTATTTGCTAATACTTTTTATGAATTTGTTTGTTGTGTTATCATTGAGTTTAGAAAGTTCTTTATATATGTGCCATAAATATCCTTTATCCAAAACACCTATTGCAAACATTTTGTCATATTCTGCAATCTGTCTTTCATTTATCAACACTGTCCTTTGGTCATCGGAATTTTTAGTTTGTTTATTTATTTATTTATTTATATTTATTTATTTATTTTAGCTTTAGATAGTATGGACATTTTTATTGATTTTTTAAAAAAATAAATGACAGTGGAATGCATTACAATTCTTATTACACATATACAGAAAAATTTTTCATATATCTGGATGTATATAAAGTATATTGACATCAATTTGTGTCTTCATACATGTAATTTGGATAATAATGATCATCACATTCCACCATCATTTCTAACCCCCTGCCCGCTCCCTTCCCCTCCTACCCCTCTGCCCTATCTAGAGTTCATCTATTCCTCCCATGCTCCCCCTCCCTACCCCACTATGAGTCAGCCTCCTTATATCAGAGAAAACGTTCGGCATTTGTTTTTTGGGGATTGGCTAACTTCAGAATTTTTAACTTTGATGAAATTTATCTTTGTTATTTTATGGTCAATATCCCATCCAAAAGTTCATGACAATACCAAGTTTTTGAAGGTTAGTATGAATAAAGAGTAAACTGAATACCTATTGTTAATCATAGTTTTAGCATTTTCATTTATATCTATTATGTTTAACTATTTTTTGACATGAAATACTGATGAAATTCTATGGTTTTTCTACAAATAATCAGTGATATCAATATCGTTTGTTGAAAACTATCACTTCTCTGGTGAATTGCCATGATGTCTGCTTCTAAAAACAATTGCACAACTTTGAGTGTATTGTAGACTCTGATATACTTCATTAACCTAATTCTGTACTAATATGACACTGTGCTCATTATGTACCTTATAATAAATACTGAAGCATGATGGTGTGAGTCCATCCACTTTGCATTTTTGTTTTCATTAGTGTCTTATGTTTATACATAATATAAATAATATGTGTGTGTGTTTGTGTTTGTGTGTGTATTGTTTTTTTTTTTTTTTTTTTTGGTATGGGATTGAACCTATTTGCACTTAACTACTAAGCCATATCCCCAGTCTGTTTTTTTTTTTTTTTTTTGAGACAGATTCTTTGTAAGTTGCTTATAACCTTGTTAAGTTACTGAGGCTGGCTTTGAACATGCAATCCTTCTGCCTTAGCTTTCCAAGTAGCTGTGATTACAGTTGTGCACCACCACAACCAGCTGGGGTTCATTTTGACATAATCACATATGCACGGAATATAATTTACTCCACTTCAGTCCCCAGTATGTGTTTTAACCTCCCCATCCTCCCTCCCACTTTTCCTTTCTTAATCTATTGGTATTTTGTCTTTTCAATTACAGTCTCTCTTTTTAAAAAATTCGTGTTTATAGACATAGATAAAAATTAAATCCACCTAAGCTTGCACAAAATTTTCAACATCAATGTTTTGCATCTTTATGTAAATTTTAAAAGCAATTTTTCAATATCTAGCAAAAATCATTTTAGGGCTTCAACTGAGACATCATGGAATATATACATATAATTGGTGGGAAATGGACATCTTAAACACTTAAATATTATACTCCACAATAGTAGTATAACTCCACTAATTCTGGTCTTTTTTTCTCTTAGTAAAGAGCTGGAAATTTCAATATATAGATCTTACAGATTTTTATTGAAGTTCATACTAAGAATTTACAAATTTTATGCTATTCTAAATGGAATAAAACTATTAAAATTTTCTCTTATCTGTTTTTGTATGTCCACATTTTCATTGGTACATATTGATTGGATTTAGTGATGTATATTCATACAAGGACACAGTATAACAATATCATATGACCAATATCACTCCACAGCACTCCCCCCGCCCCGTCCTCTCACCACTGCTCAACCCTGGTTCCTTTCCTCTGGTGATCACCCTTTGATTTTCATTAGATACCTGTACCTCACCTTTCTTTTTCTTTACCTCTTTAGCTTTCACATGAGAAAGAAAACATAAGACCCTTGACTTTCTGAGTTTGACTTATTTGGCTTAACATAATAGCCTCTAGTTCCAACCAGTTTCTTGCTAATTCTATAGAAACACAAGTATTGAGATTGATTTAGTATCCTGTCATCCTGCTAAACATTAGACTCGGCCTTTTTTATTTATGGAAAATTTCTCTCGTTTTTAAATGCTAACAACCCTGCCATAGAGAACTCTGCTTTGTTCTAATATGTATTTACTTTTTCTTTTTTGTTTCACATTGGCTAGGGTCTTCAAAACAAAATTTAATAGAAGATATAAAAGTAGACATTCTAGTGTTATTTCCAAATTTAGAGGGAGAATGTTCACTACAACAGTTGTAAGTTTTAAAATAGATCCATGGGGGCTGGGGATGTTGCTCAAGCGGTAGCACGCTCGCCTGGCATGCGTGCAGCCCAGGTTTGATCCTCAGCACCACATACAAACAAAGATGTTGTGTCCGCCAAAAACTAAAAAGTAAATATTAAAAAATTCTCTCTCTCTCTTTAAAAAAAATAAAATAGATTCATGTAATCACAATGAGAAAGTTCTCAATTCTGTTTTGTTGATGCTTTTTGTCATATGTGTATATTGAATTATACTACAGGTGGTGTTGTTTAATTTGGCATATATTGAAATGATAATGAATTTTATATTCTCTGTTACTACACTGTTGTATCATGACTTGTTTAACATTAAAGATGTGGCTAGATATGTTTGTGTATGTCTGTGTTTGTATAGCTCTCAATATGTACATTTTCTAGTCTTGTCTGCTGAGATATTCTAGGAGCTATGACATTTCCACAGTAATCAGCACACCTAACACCCAGGTCATTGTTTCGAAAAACTATTCTCTACCAAAAAAAAAAAAAAAAACTGAAGTCTTTAAAGCTGCCATGCTACAGAAACACTATGCAGGACTAATGAACCATTCCAGGTTAAAGAAGTATAAAATGATGTGAAAAATAAACATATTATAATATATTAGACAATATTCTGGAGCAGAAGAGTAAAAACAACAATGTTGGGGCAATTGGTAAAATGTGAATTGCATTGCATATATTTTGAGAGTGTGGTATCATTTTGATGTCATAATTTGGATGAAGGATGGATGTAGCAGTATATATTATAGAGTGCCTTGATTTTGGAGAAATACATGCTGAAAAATTTAACGGGCATTACTCAATCTCAAATGATTCAGAGAACAATTATATAGGTGTGTATTAAGTGCAATATGCATATATGCATACATATTGAGTGAGAAGGAAGATAGAAGTGGGGAGATATAGAAAATATGGTAAAATATTTTTAATCAGGAGAATTAGGGAAGTTTGAGTTAAGGGTTAATAATTTTTATACTGCTTTTGCAATATTGTTTAAATAAAGTCTATCTCTTGTATGGAGCATGTTGTCAAATAAGGTATGGTGTTTGAGGAAATTGGTGGCTTATCAAGGAAAAATATGACCATCATATATACAATGAACTTTATTGGCTAGCACTTGGAGAAGATTATATGAGATGGGAATTTCCTTAGGGTTTTATACCATCCAGAGACTATGGCATGAGGCCTTTATACAGAAATGGAGGAAGGAAAGGGGACTCCTGGGGTGAGGATCCTGGAATCAAAGAAGGGTGTTGAGTACTTAGGCAATGTTTATTGGAAACACATTTGGGAGTCTCTGAGCCAGAGAGTTTTGAAGGGCCACAGCAGTTTGAGGCATCATAACTATAGGGTTCTAACCAACTTGGTAATAGGTATTAGGTGAGGTGTTATAGGTTACATAAAAAAGGAAGGCCTAAATGGCTAAAATTCTGCTTGTTTGGTTTATTTTTTTTTTAAAGAAAATGGATTAGTGAAAAATTGACTTTGGTACCAGTCATGTTTTGAGCTAACAAGTCCCAGACTGATGTGAAGAAAGCAACTGAGAGACTGGCATAGTGTGTCCATCTTCAGTTCATTTATCCAATGTGTTTCCAATCTCTGCCTTTCATTACTGTGTGTAGTTGGTTTGTATTGAAGGTAATTATTAATTTGCATAGATTGAAGTATATGAATTTGCTCTTAATTTTCCAAGTATCTCTTCTTTTTGTGTTCATTCCTCGTTTTCTGCCATAATTTGGGTTGATCAAATATTGTTAGCATTTCATTTTAATTACCCTTGCTGTTTAAATTATAACTGTTATGCTGTAGTTTAGAGATTATACTAGAAATTTAATATATCACAGTTTACTTATATTTCATACTTTTCAAATTAATATAAAAATGTTATAACAGAAATGCATTTGTACTATTTAGGGTGCTATTTTAATATATTCTATATTTGTGCATGTGGTAAACTCCATAATATAAGGTTATTATTTTTCTTTGAAGAGTTGCTTGTCTTTTAAAGAATTTAAGACAACATTATAAAAATGTCTTTTCTATTTCCTTACAGGTTTACATTTTCTTGTTCTTGTCATCCTTTCCTGTATATACTAGTTACCATCTGGTATCATTTCAGAGTCACACCATGAATCATTTCACACATTTCTGAAGGCCTTCCAATGAATAGTTTCCTCATGATGTAGAACCCTAAAATTTATTGTAAATTTCCCTCTTCAATATTGTTTCTTGAACAGTGAGCATTTTGCAAAGACTTGTGAAAATTCCTCATAAAGCTGATAATGCAGTCAGAGACTTGGCTGTAAAGCCTGGTCCTGCCATACTGCTCCTGTGTGATTTGGGGAAATTTATGTAAAACACTCAATCTCAATCGCCTCATCTGAAAAAGGGAAGTAATACAACCTATGTCTTACAATTTCTTGAGGCAATTTTAATAACTATCAATATGCCTAAGACACACTAGAAATATAAAATTTAAAGCTACCTGTTAACATAGAAATTAAATTTAATAACATTAAAATTTCTGTCTCTTAATATCCCTTCTCCATATAAAACAGAAATTATCAACTATTTTCTTAATCACCATAAACTAGATTCATAGATATCACCACTCAACTTGGAATTTGGTCATGTCTTTGCCTTAAATTTTAAAATATCTTTGATATTTAGGTTTAGTTCATGTTTTAGTTTCTTGTGGAAAGCATTGAATAAAAATATGAGAGGTATAAAGTGAATACTTACATCTGTGATTCACAACCTTCCTTATACAAAAAAACAATTAGTGCTATTTTTAAAGATTTAAAAAAAAGAATCACTAATGGCAAGTTAATAATAATATAGTATGTTTAACAATTATCAGGGTAGATGATTATCGTTTGGTAGCTATCATACTTCTACAGATATCAGATCTTTTATAAAATCTGATGTTGATTGAAAAATCTATATTTGATTGTGACCTTAACCTCTCTGATTACTGAGTTTCCACATCTGAAAAAAAAAGTTTGAACTTCATATTTAAAATAACCTCTAGCTCAAAACTACTTAGGTTTATATTCTTTTTCTAGAATTTTCTCATGAAAACTACAGAAATAATAGCTGAAATAATAATCAGTTTAAATTCTCTTATAACTATAAAATCTGTCTTATCACACATTATTCACAAGGTAGTTTCTGGATAGAGGAATTATTTTTTCTCCACTGATACATTTTAAAAAAATAATTTGTGAAATTTAAACTTAAATTGTTTAGGGTTTTTGATTAGAATGTATTTATCATGGAAATCTAAGTTTGCCAATCCGTTACTTTGAACCATTTTATAGTCACTTTTTTCAAAATTCCATATACATGACTGAAATACCTTTAATGCTCCACACTGTGAATTCCATGTGATATTCTTTGAAATCCCTACTAAATTTTCATGAAGAATACAAAGTTAGACAGCATGAGAAACAGTAGAACCACATAAATCTTGCATATAGCCAGGGGGTGAGCAGTAAAACAACAACATGGAGTAGAATTTCATAAATTACTTCTATAACATAACACTGTCTTATAGTTATGTAATATATTAAAGTGAAGCTTAAAATTACCACTGCAGTATTGATTTTCAGTCAAGTAAATGACTTAAGAAGAATCATATCTTAAAACAATAGTTTGGCTAAAAAAATGTCTTGGTCAACTCTGTGCAATATTTGAACTTCATATATAAAATAACCTCTAGCTCAAAACTACTTAGGTTTATATTCTTTTTCTAGAATTTTCTCATGAAAATTACAGAAATAATAGCTGAAATAATAATTAGTTTAAATTCTCTTATAACTATAAAATCTGTCTTATCACACATTGTTTACAAGATAGTTTCTGGATAGAGGAATTATTTTTTCTCCATTGCTACATCTTTATCTGGATAGAGGAATTCTACTGGGTGAATTAGTGTAGGTCTCATTTTCAAACTAGATGAATCACTCTGCCCCCAATATTTTGTAAGAATCAAATATAAATAAGAAGACAGCAACTTTTTAGAGAACACAAATTCACTACAAGTATTGAAGATCATCAAGTCACCTGGGAAGTTATTACTCTTCAAATGTGAATTTGACTTAAAAATGAAAACACAACATGATGATTTGTCATTATTTGTTCATGATTGAAATGTGGAACAAACCTTATTGCACATTTTCTTTTTTTAAATAAAAAATTGTATTTACTTAGAAGCATTCAGAATGTCAACAAAACAGCTGCAACTTTTTTTTTCAATTACAGAGTGGTTGGTATTCAGTTAACAGAACAACAATTATTTCGTATAAGCTGCATCAGAGACAACTGTAGATGAAAACTACCATCCCCATATATAACTAATTTGGCTGTGCACCAACAAGAACCTGCTTTAAATTTCCACGCCAATTTACAACCCCCATATTGTACCACGCAAGGTTAGTGGCTATTGAAATTACCACCAGGACAGGGCTATCTAAAGACACATTCGGTAGTGTGTTAACTACACAAAAAAAGACTTTGTACAGTTTAAAAACAAATCTTACACAGCCTTACATTTCATTTTTTACTTTAAAAGGAGTGAGTTGTGTACAGGGGGTGGTTAAATGCTTTATAGACAAGAAAAAAAAACTGCACTAGTACCAACTTATTCATCATCATCATCTTCTTCTTCATCTTCTTCATCTTCCTCCTCCTCATCATCATCTTCCTTATCTTCCTTCTTTTTCTTGCTTTTTTCAGCCTTAACAACTCCCTTTTTGCTGCATCAGGTTTTCCTTTAGCTCAGTAGGCAGCAATATCCTTTTCGTATTTTTCCTTCAGCTCGGCAGCTTTCTTTTCATAAGGCTGCTTACCATCTGCAGCAGTGTTAGTCCACATCTCTCCCAGTTTCTTTGCAGCATCACCAATGGATAGGCCAGGATGTTCTCCCTTGATTTTGGGGCGATACTCAGAACAGAACAAGAAGAAGGCCCACGGAGGCCTCTTGGGTGCATTGGGATCCTTGAACTTCTTTTTTGTTGCCCCTTTAGGAGGGATATAGGTTTTCATTTCTCTTTCATAACGGGCCTTGTCCGCCTTTGCCATGTCTTCGAATTTTCCTTTCTCTTTAGCACACATGGTCTTCCACCTCTCTGAGCACTTCTTAGAAAACTCTCAGAAGTTGACTGAAGCATCTGGGTGCTTTTTCTTGTGCTCCTCCCGGCAAGTTTGCACAAAGAATGCATATGATGACATTTTGCCTCTTGGCTTCTTAGGATCTCCTTTGCCCTCCTGTAGTTATTTTTCCTTAGTGAGGCACAGAGTCACCCAGTGCCCACCCGGCTCTCACTTGCCCCGGGGCTGTCTCTATGGAGCTCAATGTACTGCAATGTCTGTGAGAGCCCTTATTGCACATTTTCTAAAATGGATGGAGTTATCATGCACAAAGAGTTTGGGCCAATAAAGATAATAAGAAATGATTTTGGATTCTGGAAATTAGAATTGTGTGGAGATCACACAATGACTTTTGTATTTTCATTTTTGAGCAAGTCACTTTTATGAATTATCCTATTTTAATGCTTTTAAACTAAACTCTCAAACTGAAACTTTTGTATCCTTAATTTCTACCATGAAAATGTTCAAATTGTAATAGACAATAACATAAGTATAGTGATAGGATAAGAGAGTACTTAAATATACCTTATAAGGACTCATTTGTAATTAAGTGTTTTTTTTTATTCTTAAAAAGAGCCACAATAACAGAAAACTTATTCTGCATTAGTATTATCACTATGAATTAAAATAAATATAAAGAATTAAAATAAATATAAAGAATTAAAATAAATAATATGAGTACCTTAAATTTGAATAGCATTTCATATTAAATAATTTTATATGCCAATGCCATTTTAATTTTTAAGTTAGGAAAAGTGAAATATGATATAAAATACATATGGATTTAGATGCACATATAACGTTAAAATGTCTCTGTATAACTTTTAAAATAATTCAAATATTTTGTCATTAAATACAAAAAATTCCACAATCTCCTTGTCCTCTATTTTTAAAATTTATTTATTTATTCTAATTTGTTACACAATGACAGTATAATGCATTTTGAATCATAGTACACATATAGAGCACAATTATTCATGTCTCTGGTTGTACACAAAGTAGAGTCACACCATTCATATCTTCTTACATGTACTTAAGGTAATGGTGTCCATTTCATTCCACCATTGTTCCTACTCACATGCCCCCTCTCTTCCTCTCCTTCCCCTTTGCCCTATCTAAAGTTTCTCTGTTCCTCCAAAGCTCCATGCCCCCATCCCCAATATGGATCTGCATCCACATATCAGAGGAAACATTTGGCATTTCATTTTTTGGGATTGGCTTACATGGCTTAGCATTATATTCTCCAGCTCCATCTATTTACCTGCAAATGCCATCCTTTTTTTCTCTTTTAATGCTGAATAATATTCCATTGTGTGTGTGTGTGTGTCTGTGTGTGTATGTATATTATATATATATATATATATATATATATATATATATATATATATATCACATTTACTTTATTCATTTATCTACTGAAAGGCATCTAGGTTGGCTCCAAAATTAAGATAATGCAAATGGTGATGCTATAAACATTGATGTGGCTCTGTAAATGAAGCATGCCGATTCTAAGTCCTTTGGGTATAAACTGAGGAGTGGGATAGCTAGGGCAAATTACAGTTCTAGTTCTACTTCTTTGAGGAATCTCCATACTCCTTTCCATATTGGCAATATATGAATGTGCCTTTTTTCCCCACATCCTCACCAACAATTATTGTTGTTTGTCTTCATAATAGCTGCCATTCTGACTGGAGTGAGATAAAATTTTAGAGTAGGTTTGATTTGCATTTCTCCAGTTGCTAAAGATGCTGAATAGTTTTTCATGTATTTACAGATTTATTGTATATCACCTTCTGAGAAATGTCTGTTAATTTCCTTGGCCCAGTTATTGATGGGGCTGCCATTATTATTATTATTATTATTATTATTATTATTATTATTATTATTATTTAGCTTTTTGAGTTCTTTATATACACTAGAGATCAGTGCTCTATCTGATATGTGAGGGGTAAAGATTTGCTCCAAAGTGTATGCTCTCTATTCACCTCACTGACTGTTTCTTTTGCTGAGAAGAAGCTTTTTAGTTTAAATCCATCCCATTTGCTTATTCTTGATTTTATTTCTTGTGTTTTAGTAGCCTTATTAAGGAAGTAGGGGCTTAATCTGACATGATAAAGATTATGGCCTACTTTTTCTTCTATTAGGCATAGGGTCTCTGGTTTAATTCCTAGGTCCTTGATCCACTTTCAGTTGAATTTTGTTCAGGGTGAGAGATAGAGGTATAATTTCATTTTGCTGCATATAGATTTCCAGTTTTCCCATCACCGATTTGTGAAGAGTATATCTTTTCTCCAATATATTTTTGGTGCCTTTGTCTAATATGAGATAATTGTGTTTATGTGGGTTAGTCTATTGTCCTATATTCTGTGCCATTGGACAAGTCCATTTGGGTACCAATACCATGCTGTTTTTGTGACTATTGCTCTGTAGTATAGTTTAAAGTCTGGTATAGTGATGACATCTGCTTCATCTTCTTTATAAGGTTTGCTTTAGCTATTCTGGGCCTCTTTTTACCCAGATGAAGTTCATGACTACTTTTTATATTTCCATGAGAAATGTCATTGGATTTTTACTGGAGTTGCATTAAATCTGTGTTTTGCTTTTGGTAGTATGGTCATTATGACAACATTAATTCTGAATATCCAAAAGAAAGGGAGATCTCTCCAACTTCTAAGGTTTTCTTTAATTTCTTTCTTTAGTGTCTGTAGTTTTCATTGTAGAGGTCATTCACCTCTTTTGTTGTTTCCCAAGTATTTTATTTTTTTATGAAGGCTATTATAAATGAGGCTGTTTTCTTAGTTTCTCTTTCATAGAATTTGTCAAAGATGTACAGAAATGCCTTTGATTTATGGGTGTTGATTTTATATCCTGCTACTTTGATGAATTAATTTATTAGTTCTCACAGTTTTGTGGTGGAATTTTTGGGTCCTCTAAGTAAAGAATCATGTCATCAGGAAATAGTGACAGTTTGACTTCTTCTTTTTATATCCATATCCATTTAATTTCTTTCATATGTTTAATTGCTCTGGCTAGAGTTTCAACAACTGGATTAAACAGAAGTGGTGAAAGAGGGCATCCCTGTCTTGTTCCACTTGTTAGAGGGAATGCCTTCAATTTTCTACATTTAGAATGATGCTGGCCTGAGGCATAGCATAGATAGCTTTTACAATGTTGAGATATGATCCTGTTATCCCTAGTTTTTCAGTGTTTTGAACATGAGGGAGTACTGTATTTTATCGAATGCTTTTTCTGCATCTATTGAGATGATCATGTGATTCTTATTTTTAAGTCTATTCACGTGATGAATTTTTAATTTTTTATTCTGTTTTGTTACATATAACAATGAACTACATTACAATTCATATAAAAATTGTGCTCTATATGTCTAAATCTCTGGTTATATACAAAGTATATTCACACCATTGTGTCTTCATATGTGTACTTAGGGTGATGATGTCCATCTCATTCCACCATCATTTCTACACCCATGCTCCCTCCCTTCCCCTCCCACCCCTCTGCCCTATCTAAAGTTCATCTAGTCCTCCCATGCTCTCCCTCCCTACCCCACTATGAATCGGCCTCCTTATATCGGAGAAAACATTGGGCATTTGTTTTGGGGGGGTATTGGCTAAGTTCACTTAGCATTATATTCTTCAACTCCATCTATTTACTGCGAATTCCATGATTTTATTCTCTGTTAATGCTGAGAAATACTCCATTGTGTATATATGCCACATTTTCTTTATCCATTCATCTAATTAAGGGACATACATCTAGGTTGGTTCCACAGTTTAGCTATTGTGAATTGTGCTGCCATAAGCATTGATGTGGCTGTGTCCCTGTAGTATGCTGTTTTTAAGTCCTTTGGGTATAGACCAAGGAGCGCATAGCTGTGTCAAATGGTGGTTCCATTCCAAGTTTTTCAAGAAATCTCCAAACTGCTTTCCATATTGGCTGCACCAATTTTCAGTCCCACCAGCGATGTAAGAGTGTGCCTTTCCCCCCACATCCTAGCCAACACTCATTGTTGTTTGTATTCTTAATAGCTGACATTCTGACTGGAGTAAAATGAAATCTTCGAGTAGTTTTGATTTATATTTCTCTAATTCCTAGAGATGTTGAACATTTTTTCATATATTTGTTGATTGATTGTATATCATCTTCTGAGAAGTGTCTGTTCAGATGCTTAGACCATTTATTTAGTGGATTATTTATTTTTTTGTTGTTTAGCTTTTTGAGTTCTTTTTATACCCTAGAGATTAGTGCTCTATGTGATGTGCAAGTGGTAAAAATTTGCACCCAAGTTATATGTTCTCTATTCACCTGATTGTTTCTTTTGCTAAGAAGAAGCTTTTCATTTCAAAATGAACCCATTTATTAATTTTTGATTTTAATTCTTACACTATAGAAGTCTTTTTAAGGAACTCAGGGCTTAATCTGACATGATGGAGATTTGGGCCTCATTTTTCTTCTATTTGGCATAGTGTCTCTGGTTTAATTCCTAGGTCCTTGATCAACTTTAATTTTTTTACATAGTGAGAGAGAGAGGAGTTTAATTTCATTTTATTGAATATGAATTTCCAGTTTTACCAGCACCATTTTTTTAAGAGGCTATCTTTCCTCCAATGTGTGTTTTTTGTGCCTTTCTCAAATATAAGATAACTGTAACTATGTGGGTTTGTCTCTGTGTCCTCTATTCTGTATCATTGGTCTACCAGTCTATTTTGGTGCCAATACCATGCTGTTTTTGTTACTATTGCTCTGTAGTATAGTTTAAGTTCTGGTATAGTGATGCCACCTGCTTCACTCTTCCTACTAAGGATTGCTTTAGCTATTCTGGGTCTCTTATTTTTCCAGATAAATTTCATGACTGCTTTTTCTATTTCTATGAGGAATGTCATTGAATTTTGATTGAAATTGCATTAAATCTTTGTACTGCTTTGGTAGTATGGTCATTTTGACAATATTAATTCTGCCTATCTAAGAACACAAGGGAGATATTTCCAACATCTAAGGTCTTCTTTAATTTCTTTCTTTATTGTTCTGTAGTTTTTATTATAGAGGTCTTTCACCTTTTTTGTTAGGTTGATTCTCAGGTGTTTTATTTTAATTTTTGAGGCTATTGTAAATGGAATAGTTTTTCTCATTTCCCTCTCAGAGGCTTTGTCACTAATATACAGAAACAATTTTGATTTATGGGTGTTGATTTTGTATTGTGCTACTTTGCTGAATTTATTTACGTGTTCTAGAAGTTTTCTGGTTGAACTGTTTGGGTCTTCTAAGTATAGAATCATATCGTCAGCATATAGTGCTAATTTAAGTTCTTCTTTTCTATGTGCATCCCTTTAATTTCTTTCTTCTGTCTAATTGCTCTGGCCAGTTTTTCAGGAACAATGTTAAATAGAAGTGGTGAAAGAGGGCATCCCTGTCTTGTTCCAGTTTTTAGAAAGAATGCTTTCAATTTTTCTCCATTTAGAATGATGTTGGTCTGAGGCTTAGCATAGATAGCTTTTACAATGTTGAGATATGTTCTTGTTATCCTTATTTTTCTCCTGTTTTGAACATGAAGGGGTGCTGTATTTTGTTAATTTTATTTTCTAAATCTATCAGATGATAATATGATTCTTATCTTTAAGTCTATTGATGTGAAATATTGATTTCTGTATGTTGAAACAAACTTGCATCTCTGGGATGAATCCCACTTGGTTGTGTTACACTACCTTTTTGATATGTTTTGAATTTGATTTGCCATAATTTTATTGAGAATATTTGCATCTATATTTATTAGAGATATTGGTCTGAAGTTTTCTTTCTTTAATGTGTCTTTGTCTGGTTTTTGGAATCAGGGTGATATTGGCCTCATAGAATGAGTTTGGAAGTTTTCCTTCTTTTTCTATTTCATGAAATAATTTGAGAAGTGTTGGTATTAGTTTTTCTTTGAAGGTCTTGTAGAACTCAGCTGTGTATCCATCTGGTCCTGGGATTTTCTTGGTTAGTAGGCTTTTGATGACTTCTTCTATTTCATTGCTTGAAATTAATCTGTTAACTTGTGTATGTCATCCTAATTCAGTTTGGGCAAACCATATAACTCCAGAAATTTTTTGATGTCTTCAATATTTTTTATTTTATTGGAGTACAAATTTTCCAAATAATTTCTAATTATCTTCTGTATTTCTGTAGGGTCTGTCATGATATTTCCTTTTACATCACAGATGTCAGTAATTTGAATTTTTTCTCTCTTTTAGCATGGCTAAGATTTTATCAATTTTATTAATTTTCTCAAAGAACCAACTTTTTGTTATGTTAATTTTTTCAATTGTTTCTTGTTTCAATTTTATTGTTTTCAGCTCTGATTTTAATTATTCCCTGTCTTCTTCTGCTTTTGGTATTATTTTGGTATTATTTTTTGTAGGGCTTTGAGATGTAATGTTAGGTCATTTATTTGTTGACTTTTTCTTTTTAAGAAATGAACTGCATGCAATTAACTCTCCTTTTACTACTGTCCCAGAAATTTTAATATGTGGTATCAGTGTTCTCATTTACCTCTAAGAATTTTTTAATCTCCTCATTGATGTCTTCTATAATCCATTGTTCATTCAACAGCATACTATTTAGTTTCCAGGTGTTGGAGTAGCTTTTATTTTTTATTTTACCATTGATTTCTAATTTCATTCCATTATGATCTGATATAATGTGGGTTAGTATCTCTACTTTTTTGTGTTTGCTGAGTTGCATTGTGGCAATAATATATTATCTATTTTAGAGAAGGATCCATGTGCTGCTGAGAAGAAAGTTAATTCAGTCACTGATGAATGAAATAGACTATATGTCTGTTAAGACTAATTTATTGATTATATTATTGAGTTTCTATAATTTCTTTGTTTAGCTTTGTTTGGAAGATCTATCCAGTAGTGAACGACGTGTGTTAAAGTCACCCAGAATTATCATGCTTTGGTCTATTTGACTCTTGAATTTGAGAAGAGTTTGATGAACATAGATACTCAATTGTTTGAGGTATATATATTTATAAATGTTATGTCTTGTTGATATTTGATTTCCTTAAGCAGTATGAAATGTTCTTTATTTCTTTTGATTAACTTTGGCTTGAAGTCTACTTTATTTGATACGAGGATGGAAATCCATGCTTGTTTCCATAGTCCATGTGAGTGGATATGTTCTGATTTTGTACATTTGGTGTCCTGTAAGCCTCTTGTATTCGATTTTCCAATTCATTTTTCATGTTTAGAATTTTTTCTGATACTATTTTTTTAGAATAAATTGTTCATTCCTTTGGTTTGAAACTCTCTACCTTCCTTTATCTCAATAATTCTTAAATTTGGTCTTTTTATATTACCTCATAATTCTTGAATATTCTGCTCATGGTTTCTTATCATCTTCACTGTGTGGTCAACATTATTTTCAAAATTATATATTTTGTCTTCATTGTCTTCCAATTGATCTAATTTGTTGGTGATGCTTATTTGAGCTTTTAATTTGGTCTATTGTTTCTTTCACTTCAAGGATTTTTTCTTTTCTTTTTTGAAGGTTATTAAGATGAGAGGGTTGGTTCAAGGATCTCCTTTGGGGCCTGCTTATGTGATGTGGGAACCTGGTCTTATCTCCTTATATTGCCTGTAGGCCTCACAATTCCTTTTCTCTAATTTAGCATCTAAACTGTATTTCACTCACCCCTTCATTTCTACTTTTCAATTAGGAACCTCTCTAACTGGAGGTTTTGTGGGCTGCACTCTGAGAGTTGTGCACCTGTCATGAAGAGCTGTTTTGTATTGGGAAATTCAGGGCCAGCCTGTGCAAGCTACTGACCAGCTGCATAGCTGCAAGCACTGTACTGGGTTAGCAACTGCAGGGGAAAAGGGAGAATTGGGGACTGTAAGTACCTTGATATTGCTTCTAAGTCCCAGCTGGTGCCCCAAGCTGGAAGTGACCCCAACTAAAGATGGTGACAAAGGTGTCCTAAGATGGAGGCAACTGTTTTCAGCTATGGGGTATTGGGTTTGATGGAGACAGTTGGTGGCGTTGGGGTGTGTGTTCATAGATGAAGCTCTATGGCATGCAGTGTTGTGGGCTGGTGGCTGTCTCCAGACTCTGTGTGGTTTTCCAAGGTTCAGCCTACCATGTGTAGGGGACTATGGAATTGGTTGCAGTGTCCCAACTTGGGGACCAGGGGATCCCCATTTTGGGAGCTGGGGGTCCAAATGGGAGTGGGGGCCAGAGCTTCTGCCCATGGGCAGTGGCTGGATGTTCTGTGTGGGAGCAGTGGCTGGGATTTCTACACAGGTGCTGATGCTGGTAGTCCTTCTCAGACACCTTGAGGTCCTGTGTGGGCAAGTTGCCAGCAATCCTGTTCTGACCCTGAGGCCTAGAGACCTATGTGGGCATGGTGACCAAGATTCTTCTGTGGGAGCAGCTGTCAGTGGTCTTCTAATAATTCGCAGATAATGAGTATTCCTACTACTTGAATCCCAGGTCATGGAGTGACACAGATTGCAGCTTCCCTCTAGCCTGCCATATTGGATCATCCCTTCTTGCCCTTTATTTTAAGAGCTTCTATTTTCTAGCAGTTTTCCATATAACCCTTGTTCCAGACTCAGTTGACAATTCATTATACTCCAAAGGAACCATGTGCTTTCTGGCATTTGCTTCATTGTACATGCTGTTTTTTCTACTTGAAACAAGACTGTCTTCTATTTAAATCAGCCCAAATAACATAACTAATTGTTTTCCCTTTCCCCCTCCCCAGTTCCTCAGAATCATTTTGTTAAGTATCTGCTTATGATTTTTCATAGTACCATTTTAATAGTTCTTACAGCACTTGTCATGATAGAACATGTGTCTCTTGCCAGTATTGCTGTAATACCTTATTAAATTGTCCCCATGCTCCATATTTTTATCCCTTATCCTTCAGCAGCCAAAGAAATCTTTTAAAAACCTCAGATATGAATGTTACCACCACTAACATGCTCCTCCCTTGTTTCACATGCTGCTGATAGGGCTCATAAAATTTTAGGCAAGTACTTTACCACTAAGTTACATCCCCAGGCCTTCACTTCCCTTGAAAAATATCCAATAATTCCCAATCCTTCTGTTCTCTTCCTTACTCTCTGTACTTCATATGTGTTCACTGTCATTCCATTCTATATAATCATGAAATCTTCCTACCTAAGGGCTTCATACATATTGTTTATTCTGCCTGCAGTAATGTCATTCAGATGAAAATAAAGCAATATAAAATTGAGGTTCTCTGTTTTACTTCTTCAGAGAGACCTTTCTAGATTATAATATAAAGTACATTTTCCTCTCATTACCTGGTTTCATAATAACATACTCTCAAAGAACATTTAAATGTAAATATCTCATTATATATTTCATTTATTTAATGCTGTTTTCCTAATAAGACTGGAACTTCCATCAGAAAACAGATCATGGCTGGTTTATTCAATGATAAAGCTGTTTTGCTTACTAACCACAATGCTAAGCCCATAGCAGAATTAAATAAATTGAAGGATCCCTCTATCATTTCCTGGAATTTTCTCTCCTCCACTTAAAAAAAAAATATTTATTCTAAATAGTTATACATAACAGTAGAATTCATTTGACACATCATAAATAAATGGAATATAACTTCTCATTCTTATAATTAATTGTATGTCTCCTTCATCTTGATGGCTTAGTTTAAATTTCATCTGCACAAAATGTTTTTCAGGATCGCACTATCTATAATATGTCCTCTGCATCTCCTACCTTGTTATTAACTATTACAAACTTCTGGAAATTTCTGTTATAGAACACCATTACTGGTTAATCATTTTATGCTTTCCTAATAATATCGTTCTTTAGTAGTAGAGTACATATTTCAGTAAGATGATGGTTATATTTTGCTTATAATTTTATATCTAGAAAAGACTTTCTCAACCTTAGCATTATAAATAGTCCTGGGTTGTAAGACTCTACCCTTTTTATCACATTCTGAGCAGCATCTTGGCTTCTATTTTCTAGATGCCAATAAAATCTCTCAATGGTAATAACCAAAAATGTCTCTAGACATTGCCAAAAATATCTACTGGCAGTAAAATTTCCACCTTTTATGAACCATTGCTTTAGGGGTTACCACCTTCAATGGAGTAGCTGCTTGATAATTATTTTTGAATGAGCAAATAAATATATGAGATACTTTGTTTCTTTCAATTTTTTAAGTCTTAATGAAGTATTTTTGATAAAATTGTATCTATGTATGATGTATACAAGATGCTTCAATATATACATATAGTAAAATTATTACAAAAATCAGGCTAATTAACATATCCACCACTTCATATAATAATGTTTTGTGTCTCTGTCTTTGAGAACAATTAAGATCTACCCTCTTGGCAGATATCAAATATCCAATGAATTATTTTATATATATATATATATATATATATATATATATTAACCATGCTGTACATTAGGTCTCCAAAATTTATTCATCTGCAAATTGCACCCTTTAATCAACATAGATTTGTTTACTTCAAAAAGGAAAATTTCAATACTGTGCATACCAGTTTAATGAAAACTTGATCATATTCAAGCATGAGGTTTATCTTTCAAGATGTCATATCTATGAAACATCTCTTAGAGAGGGTCTTTCAACTGCAAACAGAGTGGCTGTGTCATTGATAACTTAATACTCATCATCTCCTTTTTTATTTCTGAAAGATTTCTGATTCTATTCCAGGAGCAAGGTACTAGCTTAACAACTGCATGCTATATCTCCACGGAAATAAGGAATTATCAGTGAGCAATACATGGATGTCCTTTGGTAGAGTTTCGGACAAAGTTCCTTAAAAAGGGCTGACTGCTGAGTGAAGCAGGACATGCCTCCTTTGGCCTTTCCTTATATTCCTTCTTCCTGACTGGAAATTGGATGTAATACATGGAGAAGTAATTATTATATGTCCCTAGCAGGTATCTTTGAATATGGAAATCACATACTAATAATAATGCAGAGAGAAGAAGAAAAATAAATAATCTGAGTCTCTAATGACTGTAAAATCATTAGCATTGGGCTTCTTATTTAAACCACTTACTTTTTGTTATCTCCTATATTCATGTTTTAGATTATTAAGAAATGTATAACAAATAGAGTGGCTTAAAGAGTAAATATTTATTTCCCGCAGTTCTGGAAGCTCAGAAGTTGAAGATAAAGGTACCAAAAGATATGGTGTCTGGTGAATTTTCACCTCCTAGCTTGCACATAGTTGGCTTCTCACTTCATCCTCACATACCAGAAAGAAAGAGAGCTCTCTGGGGACACTTTTACAAGAACATTAATCCTATTCAAGAGTATCTACTCTCATGACCTAATTATGTTCCAACACAATCCTAATAGCATCACTTTGGGGGCTAATAATTCAACATATATACTGGAGGGACACAAATATTTAGTGCATAAAGATGCACCAAACCAAAATTGATATAGTGATCTCCCCAGAATAGAGCTATCTCATTATCTGACCCTTACACTGATTTATGTGGACAGGTATCAAGTGGAGCATGTGTGAGGGGTGATATACTAAATGAAATAAAAAGAAAATCAGAATCCATATGTGTACCAGTGTGATTGGCAGCTTTATCATACAGGAATTCGGGAACTCAGACACAAGTGAAGCAGGTAGTATTCCACTATTCTGAATTGACAAAAATCAGGAAGAGACATGATATTTGGAAAATATGCTCAATAAGTGGAGTAACTACTGCTTCCACATTTCCCTTCAGTGATCTACAATATTGTTCTGAATGTATCATATGTTGAGCTAAATTTAGGCATGATCTCAGAATTGTTTTAAACCCAGTTATTTCTATGACAATATTCTCAATTGATCTTAATTGACTGCGAGATTAATTTCATTGCCAACTTTGTTCTTACATGTATGAACCGAATCAATTAGAAAGACACAAAGTAAGCTAGGTTTGAAGAAAATAGTGCTTAGCTGCAGAAACCATAAATGAGGCAAGTACTGGTAATTTCTTCTTATTTCCTCTCATTTTGCCTAATGCCCTTGACCCCAATATCACTAACAATAATAATTACAGCTTATGTTGTCTCCATCTAGATTGGCTGAGTCACTTAAGTTCTCCTTCCTGGATACTGTTATCATGAGTGTTAAGCTGCAATACTATCCTAAAATGCAGGCAGAAGCCATGTGTATAAAATGCCCTGCCTTGAATCTATATATTGTTTGCATAAACATCTTTGTTTTTCACTTTGAACTAGAATCTTTAGAATCAGAATTTTGAAACGGCAATATGTTGTACCTGATACTTTGTCCTAGAATAAAGTCAAAGTCAAATATGTCTAAGAATTTATGAAAATAGTAAGCATATGGAATGTAAAATCACTTCATATTATATCAAAATACCATTTTAGTAGTAGGCAGAATTCTAAGATGGCTTCCAAGTTCTCCATCTTCTAATGTTACCCTCATGATTGAAATTAGAGTTTGTGGCAAGGATGATGAGAATTTTCTGATGCAGATAAGAATTCAACTCTGTTGATTTTAAATTAATCAAGAAAGATATTATCCTGGGTAGGTCTGACTTAATGGAAACTCTTTAAAAGAAAGTATAAGCATTTGATGAGGTTATAGATTCTATCCTGCTGGTCATGTAGTAACATACCACCATGAGTTCTACAGCTGCAAGGAAATGATTTCTCCCAACAATCAGGTGTGTGTTTATGTAAACATTTACTAAAATTTGTATATTCAATGTTATTTTTTACATTATTATAAATTTGGCATTTGAAATGGTGTTATGATATTTTATTTGATAAGTTAGACTCAAGAAGTGATTTGATGATTCATTTTTATTATCAGAGTTATTAACTCTTTAAAATTAGTAAATCATTATTATTTAAGTCCATTATTTCCATTAAGATTCATTCTTTTTTAGATGATTTTTATTAGATAATTATAGTTACTCACAGTAGTTTGATTCATTTTGATACAATCACATATGAATGGAATTTGATTTACTATATTTCAGTCCCCAGTTTCCCTCTCCTATCCCTCTCCTCATCTCTAATGATGTCATCAATTTTAATGAATGTAAAATATAAATAAATTAATAAATAATGAATTTTTTCAGTTAAAAATCAGTAAATAAATCTTCCCATAAAATTGAATTTCAAAAATTATTATTGCTGGGGAAACCAGTGTGAAAGAGAAAGCATATTCCTTGCAGCTTTGTAAAGCACAGAGGTGTCAGAAATCAGTTACTAGTCAGGCAAAAGCTCTAATATAATTATTGGTTTCATCAGTGTACAGAAACCAATTTTGTAATAAGACACTCTTGGAAGGTAAAACATTGATCAAACCAGAAATTTCATGTGTGTTAAATGAATAATTAACTCAACTTTTAGAGAAAAAAAAATCATGAATATATAAAAAATGCATCATACACTGATGTTTGCATATACACATACACACACATGCATGTGACTCCAAATGTACTTTTAGAATTAAGTTACTAAACCTCTTTTCAGTAGTAAAATGATTACATACACATAGAAATCTCATAGAAATTCTGTGTAAAATAATGAGATGTTTCTTCAAATATGTTGCAACTCTAATTCATGACTATATCTAATAATGAGAGATAAAGATGATCCAAATAAATAACCCTATTAAAAACTCAACAATTTTGTTTCCACCCTGAAGATTTTTCTGGAATAGTAAGCAAGTGGCAAATCTAACAAACTGTTTAAACTTATTATCCATTATCCTCCATTATCCCTTAGCTTCTGCTCAGATTTGACCACTGTAGGGATAGGGGAAAGCGAATGAAGGAGGGCAACATGCCCCTTAATTATACCCCTAGCAGGTTACTCTGGATTGGCTGTGTCCAAAATCTCCTGTCCAACAACCCTATTAGTTAGGGTACCCTTTTTCCTTCAGACCTAGTGATAGTAAGAGCCTAGTTTTTATTACCCATGAAGTAAAGTGTTATCTTTTTCTGGTTTACACCAAAATGTTTTCTAGAGAATTCATGAGACCTTGCAACACTTTCAGGGATAAAATGAGATCAAACTTAAATTCAAGATGATAATAAGAAGTTACTAACTTTACTACAACAAATTAAGAAGCTCATTATATACACAACTATATTCTATTAACTCACCCAGACATTAGATGATATACAAAACTGTAAAATAAATCAACTCTTCTCATAATTTTGTGGAAAATAAAATTATTTCTTATGAATATGTTTATATATCAACATACAATAGGTTTATTACCGTTTTTAAATAAAATAGATATGAAAATTTTTAGATTTAATACCTAGTATTCAACACTGATAGGGAACCCACATAAATAAAAGTTGATAAAATGCTTTAAAATATTTTATGGGTGTAAAGTTGGTGTGGATATAAAAAACTTGATAACTGTTGCCTAAAACACACTAGTAGCCTTTATAAATAGTCTATTTTATTTAATTTCTTTAGTTTGCCATTATTGAGTTTGCCAAATGTTTTTAATCATAAGCTACTGAGTGATAGATATACTAGGAATTCACAGAAGAGATACAAATTGCTAAAAAAAAAAATGCTAATAATTATAGAAAAAAATACAGTGAGATTTTTTTTCACTTGATGAAATTTTCCTTAAAAAATTTGGATCATCCAGTTTTGTTTGAGAGTGTAGAGGAGCAAACATTTGCACACATTTTTTGAAGTATAAATTGGTAAAAAAATTGGAGGGTAATCTTTTAGTATCTCTTAAAAATGGAAATATGAATACTTTATGAGCCAACATTTCAAATCCAGGAATCTATCTTACAGAAATAAAAATATGAAGGCTTAAAAATATCTTTACAATGATATTCACTACAGCAGTATTTGCAACAGCAAGAAAATAAAAATACAAAGAAAAGAAATGAATGTTCATTAAAACAAAATTAGATAGAGACTAGGAATGTAGCTCATTGGGAAAGCACTTGCCTAGCATGTATAAGGCTCTGGGTTCAATCTCCAGTACTGCAAACATTTTAAAAAATAGATTAAATGTTGTATAATCATGTAGTTAAATACCATGTAAGTATTCAAAAACAATCAAATGCAATTTGTATCTATATGTACTTAGCCAAGAGTTTTAACCATGATATATTAAGGGAAAAAGGCAAGTTACAATGTAACATACTTACTATGGCCCATTTTCCAGTACATGTACATACATATGCACACTTTTGTATCATTCTGTGTGTGATAATATTCTGAAAATATTATTTAATATGTGATATGGGAGAAGTCAGGGAGGATTTTTACTAAAGCATTTTTTTCAGGGCTGGGGATAGAACCCAGGCGTGCTTTACTCCTGAGCTAAATCCCCAGCCTTTTAAAATTTTTGACAGGTTCTTATTAAGTTGTTGAGGCAGGCATCAAAGTTGCAATCCTCCTGTCTCAGCCTCTTGAAGGGCTGAAATTACAGGCATGTGCCACAGTGCACAGCTATAAGTTATTCTTTACAATAAAATATAAGAACTCTAACGAAAGATATTCTTGGGAGCTGGGCACTGTGGCTCATGCCTGTAATCCAAGATACTCAGGAAGCTAAAGTGGGAAGCTGAGGCAGGTGGATGACAACTTTCAGGCCAGCTTGAGGATTTTAACTAGACCCAGTCTCAAAAAATAAATAAGCAAACAGGATTGGGAATGTAGTCCAGTGGTAGAGTGTTCTTGGGTTCAATTCCTGTACTAGAAACCAAAAGGCCTCTTAACATGAAAAAGTAGCCCAGCAAAATTCAAACAATTTTAAGATATAGTGCTGTTATTCATTGACATTCATAATAATTGTTATGGTTTTATAAATAACTTTATATTCATCTTTCTGTTTGCATCAGATTATACTATGCTCTCCCATAATACACACATACACACACACACACACACACAAATACACATATATACCACTTTATCACAATTTTAAAGGGAGCAGACTTTGCTTTAGTTTTGTTTTCTTGTATATGAATTTTTTTCCAGTGCCCTTATGCCATTCGATTGTTTAACTTCCTCTCACTTTAGAGTGACAATCATTTCCAGTAACAAATATTTTAAAATCCTATTAAATCTGCTAGTTTTTGCTTCATTAAGCTTATTCTAACATGTAAGTGGCAAACAAAAGAAAGAAACAAAACAAACATAACAAACAACAGCATTCTGACTTAGCTGAAAGTATAAAAGTTTGCAGAATTTAGGCCCTAGCTATATTACTTAAAATATGGAATTTAGACAAATTATCACTTTTAAAAAATTTATTGGTTCTTTTTAGTTATACATGACAGTAGAATCCATTTTGATATAATCATACAAGTATGGACAATATCTTATTCTCCTTAGGACCTCAGCACCTCTCCTTCCTCTTCTGTTTCCTTACCCCCTGCTCCCTTCCCTCTATTGATCTTTCTTAGTTCCAGAGGTAAGGGAATACAATTTAAAGATATATGAAAGAAGAGTTGCCCTAGCAAATAACATAGTAAATACAAAATTCTGGAGTGAGAATGAATCTAGTTTGTTTTAGGATGCTCAATGTAACTAGCTAAGGGGATTATTCAGGAGAGCAGTTCAGTAGAGGCAACATAAACTCAGAAAATGCAAAGAACTATGGGGTCTTATTTGGAGTTTGACTTTCATCAGATATATCTTAACTTTTATTAAACTTCTTTTGGTTGTTGGGTTGAAGAAAAATTATGGAGGTGGAAATTTAGAATGTATATTGAAGGCAGAGCCAGAAGAAAATCCAGCATATGAGATTTGAGAAAGACTGTCATTAAATTAATGTATGTTTGCAAATATTCAAAGATGGAAATGACTGGATAGAATATTTGAACTGTAGAGTGGTTACATGCTCCTTTTGGATACGTTACAAGGAAAATAACTAATAGATTTCCAAAGGGAAGATTCTATGTATTCAGTTGAATGTGTTAGTCTGGATCACAGAAGTCTTTACAATATGACTCGTATGTGAAATTTGGTATTATTTGAGATCATGGAGTAAATATGTATACATAGGGAAGAGAAGAGGGTAAAGAGTATTTTACAAAGTGTTCCAGTATTTAGAGGCTGGAGACAGGAGGAAAGAAAGTAACAGACAATGAGGTGAAATCACATAATCTGAAAGGTAAACAAGATAATTGTAGGGCTTTCAAAATGTAGGAAAGGCAGTTTAAAAAATTAGGGAGTGGCCAATTGTGCAAATGGTTCCTGAGGAAAAATGAGTAAAACGATGAGGTGCAATTAGAAAAGTGGAGGTTACTGGTGATTTGAGAAATATGGTTTCAGTGGAGTTGTGGACAAGAACAACTGAAAGTGCTCAGAATTTTGATTAGGAAGAAAATTAGAGAAATCACTATAAGGATGTGCTGCAACTAGGGAGAAGGAGGATGTGGGTTCTAAGATAGAGCTTTGTTCTTTTACATTTTTAAGATGGGAGCTAGTATAGCAAGTTGTATTTTTGATGGGAATGAACCAATAAAATGGAGACACTTAGAATGAAGAAGAGAACATTTAGAGAAATGCAGAAATAAAGTCTTTGCATATGCAAGAGCACATGGGGACCAAGAGACCAAATAGAGACATTTCAGTAGGAAAAAAATAATCAATAATCTTGTATAATAATTTGAAAGGCAACATAAATAGATATAGATAATGAGCTCAAATACTCATCTGATTAACTCCTGTATCTTGATGAAACAACAAGTGAGAGCATCAGTTAAAAGTTAGAATTCAGGAGTGCTATTGGAGATTTGCTAAGAGAAGAAACAATTAAAATGATTTTCATGAAGCATGAGGCAGTAAATATCAGGGGGAATGTAACATGATTAAAAGGCAGTGCTCAGTGCCCAATTACGGGTTTTCCTCCACCAGCACTGAACTGTTCAGGGACGAGAGCAGAGCGTATGAAAAATGAGCAAGAAGGAAAAAAACAGGGGCAATTATTTTGAGGGTGCATGGAAGGGAATGGTTTTTAATGATATGCTACATTATATAAACTAAATATAAAGGGAAATAGTGGTATTAAGTTGAAAATGAGCAATGGAAGTAAGACATGGTCAATCAATTAGAAGTCATGGTGAAATAAATAATTGATTTTAGATGTACTAAGGGTAAGTTAGAAAGACAGATAGTATTGTTCAGAAAGTGGGTGCCTGAATTAGAAATTGGGGCTGTGAAATTGTTATTGATAATAAGAAGATCTAGAGTGTGTATAAGGTAGAAGTGGCTGCATGGAAGAAAATGTTACAGGATATACTCTCTATGTAACAGTATACTTAGAATGAGATATAAAGTGATGTGGGGGCAAAACATCACAGAAATTCATATGTCTTAGCTCAGATAGTCATAATAAAATTCCATAAGCTTGGTGACTTAAACAATAGATATTCATTTGTGACAGATCTAGGGACTGAGAAGTTCCAACTCAAATTATCACCTGATTCAGTTTCCTGGAGCGGACTCCCTTCCTGACTTGAAGAAAACCACCTTCTTTCTAACTGTGTTGTTACATGACAGACAACATGCTCTAGTGTCTCTTCCTCTTTTAAGAAAATTAATTTCATCATGGGGGATTCACTCTCTAACCACATATAAGGTTAACTCAAAAGATATCACCTAGCCTCAAATCCACATAATGTAATCATAGTCAACAATAGAGATGTATTAATTTCTAACATTAGGATTGGGTTAAGCAAAAGACATTCACACAAGATTAGAAGTTCAAGGCTAGCCTGGGCAACTTAGATCGTGTCTTAAAAATAAAAAAAAAAAAATAAAAGAATAAATAAAAATTTTAAAAAGTGCTGGTCGTGTAAGTCAGTAGTGGAGCACGTACCTAGTATATACAAGGTCCTAGTTTCAGTCCTCAGCAATAACCAGACAGGGTAGTACACACCTATAATCCCAGAGAGTCTGGAGGCTGAGGAAGGAGGATTTTGAAAGTAGCCCCAGCAACTTAGCAAGGTCCTAAGCAACTTAGTGAGAACCTTTCTCAAAGATAAAAATAAAATAACATAAAAGACCTGGGATATAGGCCAGTGGTAAAGCATCCCTGGAAGGCCAATGTGGTGGTGCACACCCATAATCCCAGTGGCTCAGGAGGTGAAGCAGAAAAATCATGAGTTCAAAGAAAGGCTCAGCAAAAAAAGGTTCTAAGCAACTCAGTGGGACCCTGTCTCTAGATAAAATCTAAAGGACGGCTGGGGATGTGGCTCAGTGGTGGAGTGCCCTTGAGTTCAATCCCCTGTACCTGCCCCCCGGGGAAAAAAGTGCCCCTGGGTTTGATCCCCAATAACCGAAATAATAAATAAATAAATAAATAAATAGCCTTGTCTTCAAATATCACCACACTGGGGTCTAGGGCTTTAACATTTATATAGAGAGAGTACATAGACATTTAGTCTATAGCACAAGGTGTTAAAATATGGAGGGTGAGATAGAAAATGACTGGAAGAAAGCAAAATCAGCTACCATTAGATAAGGACTGTAAGGGAATAGAAAGTCAGCTTTCATTTAGACTTAGAAGTTGAAGGAAAGTTTGAAAAAAAATTGATGTTAGGGAGGTTTTAGATGAGGATTCTGAGTTCTAGATGGCACAATGGATATTGCTGCTCTCATCTGGGATAAAGTTGATTTATGATATTCAAGAGTGAAACTATTTTTACTCTCATTAGGTTTAACATATACTTTTTCCAGAATGCTACTTATTGAAAAATATTAGTGTATTAAAATATACTAGGTTGCTAAAACTAGTACTCTGAGAGCTCAATGGCCAAAGTATGGCAGAGCATGACAGTTTAAAAAGAATATGTTCGATCAATAAAAGGCCATTCTTTAACCTTTAATAACTCTGGTTAAATAATTTCTCCAAGAGTAAGGGGTATTTTAACTTATAAAATTTTTTCTAAAGCATGTTTAATAAAATATCATCTTTTTATGGTCTCTTTATGCATATTTTACTCATTAACTGTAACAAGGTTAAGCTATTTGTTTCTATGTGTTTTTTGTCATAATTACACAACATTTATAACCATGAAAGATATAAATCATGATAGTATATCCATACCCCCTGAAAAAGCCCCCATTCTGACAGTGTCAATTGTACAGGTAACAGTTGTATAACTGTCAATAAAACAGAAACTTTGATGTTATCGAAGACAATGGAAACTCTTGGATGAGATACAATAGTCATTCCCAGATTTTAATCCATGCTTTAAATTAATTCCATGGGAACCTACATTTGGCACAAGGGCCATTGTTATGAAAAATAGTTAGAAGGCAGCTTCTACTAAGCCAGATGGTTAATTTGTAATAGGGGAATATAACAAGGAGGAACTGGGTTATATAACCCCTAAAAACTCTTGATAATGGATTGTATGGACAAATCACTGGGCTTCTTTCCAATTCTCTGCCAAAGCTACTATCTGTGGCAATAACATTATCAACTACAGGAGGAAACATTACTAATTGCAAAGTGTCTAGAAAGGTAAATGCCACAGCTAAAAAATAGGATAAAGTGTTCCTAGACCGATCGGGAGAGCGTAGGTCAAGAATCCTGAGATAATCTAAATAAACTTATATGAGGGGAAAGTAGCAAAGCAGAGGAGGAGAAGTATATTGGCTTAAGTTCCCAGAACGATTAGAATAAAACTAATTATCTGGATTAACTGTCAGTACACCTTGAAGTCAGCATTGTGAAGTGTCACTTTGCATTGCATGGAATTGGAGTGTTCTATGATTTTAGTGCTAAAAAGAACCCTAGAGATTCAGTGAGTTACTCAAAGTCACACAGCAAGTTATTAAAACAGCTGGGACACGAGTCCTGGGGCCAAGACTTAAAATAATTAGTACAATGAGATTTATCTGGACATGCTGTTCCTTTAAGAAAGTGCTGGATCCTTTCCTTAGGGAAATCCTAAAACTACTTTTTCCCAGAGTGTTCTTCTAAATTTTATGGGACTACCTTAGGTCACCTATAGCCTATACCTATACTAAGTCCCAGAATTTATATTGAGGTGGGACATCAACTTTCTCTTCTGTAGAGGGCAAAGTTAAAGTTTTAATATGAAGCAATTATCCCACAAGTCATAAACATGGACACAAACAGATAACATAGGGGTTGCTATATGAAATTGAAGTTATTATTTCTGTATCTCAAAGTTGTATTCTTGAAGCTACAACTTTATATTTGGTGTGACCTTGAGAAAAAAGTTTCTTTATATTTCATTACTCTTATATTTAGATGGGTTTAATAATGTCTGTCTCAAAAGGGTGTTATAAATACAATTCTTTAATATAGAACAAAGTTCAAAAGAAAAAAAAAACATATTGCCTGTAAAGTTTTATTAATCAGTGTATTTTCCTTTTCTCTTTCTTTTCTTATTTATAATGATTTTTATACATCTATTTCATTTATTTATTATTTTTATGTGGTTCTGAGGATCAAACCCAGTACCTCACACATAGTAGGCAAGTGCTGTACCACTGAGCTACAAACCTAGCCCCTCATAATAATTAATTGATTTTATTAAATTACTATAGCAATAATTATACTTTAATAAAAACTAAAAGTAGAACATAATGTTGAGTGTTTAATTTAAATGTACACTTTTGACAGTAAAATACCCAATATTTCTCTGAAAATTCTATATCATGTCAGAAATATTTTTTAAAATGTAAAAAAATATGAATATTCCAATGTTGGTGACTCAAATTTATTTACTTCAGCCACATTTTGAAGAATAGATATTTTTGATTTTCTTCTTCTATCAGTGATAGAATTATCAGAAAATGCCATCAACATTCTCATTATTTTACTATGGATAACTAATCTATAAAAGAAAAGGCCTACTTTTCATTAGTTTGACTATTAGGGAAGATAGTTAAATTTATAATGGGTTTTTGTGAATATTAATTGTAAGAAAATACTTTGAATCACTCCCTCCTCTCATTCAAAATGCCAACAAGACAACTTTATCACTGTGATTGTCTACAGAGTGCAACAGAACTGGCCTAAATACCATTGCTTGTTCATTACTAGTGCTCTCAGTTGGCTCTCCTGGAACATTCCAGCACAGCAGGTATTGTTCTATGCCTGCAGCCATAATGTAATAGAAAAAGCTATCATGACAGTCTCTGCTTGGGAAAAATCATCAATGTGGCATTCAAAGGTGTCTCCTAACTCCTGTGAAAATAGATTTTGGACTTCAGATTCACTGTTTTTGGTCCATGGAATCATTAAGACGTAAAGGACAAATTTTCTGTCTCAGAATTTTCAGACCCTCAAATTTTAGCTGCATTAGTACATCTATAAGGAGATAGTAGTCTAAATAAATCACTCTAAATGTATTATAATCTTTTCCCTCAGTCTTAGTACTCACTTGCTATTGTTTAACAATATTTTCAGGATTTCAGATGGCAGTTGTGAGCGTGATCCATATAGCCAAATGCTAGGATGCACATCTCATCCCAGCACCCCTATCACCTCCCTCCCCTATTAGGGGATGTTTTTACTCTTATATGGCCCTGGTCATGCATCACATCTAATTCCAACACAGAACCACTCCTTCCTGCATAGGAATTCCTAGGGAACTTTTCAAGTATACATGTTTCCTACTTCCAAGTAGGGAACCTTTCACACAGGCCCCATTCTTGTCACATGTCATGGGCTCTCAATCATCCTCCTCATGTTCTGAGTCACATTTCTCGGTCTGAATCAATCAGGAGTCTGGTGCTTGCATCTCTGTTATTGGTTTACAGCATTTACAGTAACAGATTCTACCCTGTGCAGACAATTGGAACCTCCAACCTAGTATTCCTTAAATATGACCCTTGCTCTCATGCAATTTCACATGCACATACTAATTCTAACATAGAAACTGGGCATAAGAAGAGGTGTGTCATTCTGCAGCTCTAATATGTATATTGCTACAAGCAATTAGGGGGATAATTCAAATGTTCAACTAAAAGGTAATAGTTTCTTAGGGCAGGACATTATAAATGGAGATTGAGAAAATGGTGGGGATTCTGGATAGCTTAGAAGGATTATCAGGATATACTAATGGATTAAACCTGAGGCATGAGAAAAAGAAAGGAGACAAGGATAACCTCCATGCATTGTGAGCTGAATTCCTCAAAGAGGAGACCTGCCATTTGTTGAGATGTAAAAGACAATTCAAGTGGAAGGTTTATAGAGTGGAAACTAAGATTCTCCTCATGATTATGTGGATACAAAAAAAAATGGTCACTGGGAAAACAGACTGTGGAAATGGGTAGCCGATAATATGTTTGTAAATAGTTGGCATGAACTTTAATGCTGAATTTATATGAGAAAAGAGGAAAATAATAGTCTAATGATGAGTGAAAAGAAAGACACAAATAAAACAAGCTTTATAAGTTTAAATATAAGATAAAGATAGAAAAAAAACTTAAAATATTTTCAGAGAAGTGTGTCCAAATGTAATCAGTGACAGCTTTGAGGGATGGGATTATAAGGTTTTTCTTTTTTTCCCTTATACCCTTCTGTACTAAGCTTCTTTATTTTTATAATGAACAAAGTGACCAAATATACTTTAAGGAATAATAGCAAAGTAATCCCAGATAATTGAAACAACTACTTGGAGATGTTAAAGTGCACATACACAGCAAGCATTTTAGTCTAAACTTTTATGTCATTGTTTTAAAAAAATTTAGCCTTGAGCCATTTGTTTCTGAGGATCATTGGATAGTACTACTAAATCAGAATCTCAGAATTTGAAGTTCAAGAAGCTATATTTTAGAAAAATGCCCAAAGGGATTCTTTCTATAGCACCATATATACTACTAAATTGACAGATTGGATGTGATATTTGGAAGTTTCTTCAGAATGATCCAGGATTGGGTTGTAGCATAAAGAATTATAAAAGAAACAAAATTGGTCGTGAATTGGTCATTATTGAATCTACAGCATACATATATATTGCTTGATTCTACTGTTCTGTTACGTTTGTAAATGTTTAGATATCCAACTATATCCAAATATACCCAACTGCTTAATTCATACCTATTAGAAAATAATAACTACTTATTAAACACAATTTAAAAATAGCTCATAATTGTTATTTAACAAATAATGTTTTACCTGTAAATATTTTGTGTTTTTTCTAAACTAAACTTCATTATTGAAGTGGTTACTATTTTTATTTGTGTTTTACATATGAGGGACTAAGAACAATGTTAAAAAATTTCCCTGGGTCACACAACTGGCTGCTTCAAGATTCAAATTTAAGTGGTCTGTTGAGAGATTACTCAAGTGTCTCCACAGTACTTTAAACTCAACATGTACAAGATCAAACATAATCTCCATTTCTCATTTTTTTGTCCTTTTCCAGTCTTTCTCTGAATGTTGCCTCCATTTATTTAGTTATGAAAACCACAAATGTACATCTCAACTTTGACATTTTTGTTCTCCTTTCTTTAGATTTTCCAACTTAATAGCTACAGAATGGATTGAGTTGTTTTCATTCTTTTATCTATCTAATATATCTAATTTATCTAATCTAATCTATCTATCATCTCTCCATCAATCATCTCTCTATCCATCATCTATCTATTATATTTTCTACCTTCCATAATCAAAATTCAAAAGCAACCTATTACTGACTCTTTGCTCCCCTCCTGTATATTGTTCTTTATTTTGGTGTGTGGTACTGAGGATGGAACCTAAGGCATTATACACACTAGACAAATGCTCCTTTCCTGAGCTGTGTGTGGTACTGAGGATGGAACTTAAGGTATTATACACACTAGACAAATGCTCCTTTCCTGAGCTATATCCTACGACCTAAGACTGTTCTTTTTCAAAAAGAAAATCTTATCATGTGACCCCTCACCACCACATTAAAAAACTGCATTACTTCTAAGTGAGGCTCTAATTTAGAACAAAACTCATAATATGGGTTTAAACTATCTGAGTGACCCCATTTCTGCCTATACTTCCATTCATACTTCACCCTCACTCTGTAGTTAACCACACTGGATTTCTTTCAGTGCCTATAATGCACAGTAGTTTTATAATAAAGTTCTCTACGTATCCTTCTTCCCCATCTAGTAGTCTTTCTACACTCCAGTCTTTGCCTTTTAGTTCCACTTTATTCTTCACTTCTCAATTGTAGTACTTTCTCTTACCTCATAGTAGATTAGTCATTTTCTCATGTCTCTTGCAGAAGCACATTCCTTCAAACACTTATTACCAACTTGTATGATTATTTGTCTCGCTTCTCATTAAGATTCTTAGCTCCATGAGAACAGGCATGATACGTGCCACATAGTAGGTACTCCATAAATCTTTAATTAAAAATGTGAATAAATGTACATATTGACATTTTATCTACACTTAAATTTGAGCATCTTCATTGTAGAAATGCTATTGATGATTCTATTCCTGGCTTTCCTAAAATCAGATCAGGACTATTTTAGCTCACAAATCTAATTTTAATAGAAGCAAACCCTATATATTGAAAGCCTGTCAATATCAAATATTGGGGGAACACAAGAGCTCTCATATATTGCTGAATGGAGTATAAATCAATACAATTTGAAATTGTTGGGTAGTGTTATGTTCCTATGATCAAATAACTCATTTGGATGTTAAAATACTTCAGCTTAAGAAATTTTGATGGAGAAAAATGTATACATAAGGATACCATGAGACATGCACAGGCATATTCAAAAGAGTGTTGTTCATATAAGCCCCAAATTTAGAAACAATTCAAAAGTTGTCAACAGTTGAAAGAATAAATTGTCTTTACTTGGGGGAAGGGGTGCTGTGGATCAAACACAGGGCCTCACACATGTGAGGTTAACACTGTAGCACTGAGCTGCATACCCAACCCCCAGAATGATTGCATTCTTAAAGATCAAAAGCAGGAAAATAAAATCATAGTATTTAAGGATACAAGCATATGTGCAACCATAAGGAAAATAAGGAAACACATCAAAAAATTACGACAAAATTATCTCTAGGATTTAGAACCTTCAAGGGAAGGAGAGGCTTATGACTCAGTAACAACACATGAGAGATTGCTGAGGTACTGGCATTGTTCTATTTTTTTTGTACTGAATTAAGGTTTTGTTGGTGGTTATTTAGTAGCTGTTTATAGTATACATTTGTGCACATTTCTGAACATATATCATGCCACATAATTTAAAAATTAAACAAATATTTGTTGATTAAATAAAGATGTATCAATAAACTTATGATCTTCTCAAATCCACTGTAATTAATTCATTCTCATAATATGACTCTAGAACACTGTTGAGCCCATTGGACTCTTTAATGTCAACAAACCACCTTGTTATTATTTATTCATTCATCTGGTCATTCATTCATTTATCCACAGATTATTAAAAAATGGAACTCTACTCCAGGGGCCCTGCTGACTTTGCTCAGTCTATGTTTCCCACAATCTCGGGTGCCTGGAGGTTCCCCCAGAGGATGCTGGGTCACCACAGAAGCCAAAATTGAACTGCTGGGCATTGACAAAAGGGCCACATGCATATTTGGCAAGTTATCTACTATGGAGCTACTTTCCAGCCCAAGAAAATTAGTAGTATAGGTTCATAAACTGTGAGGGAAGAGAAGATGGTGGGGCAGAGGGAGACAGCATTCTTTGTTGCTCTGTGATCCAGATCTCACCTACTTGGAATATTGCATCTCTGAAAGTATTTGAGGACCCACAGAAATCACCAGTGCTGTGACCTCTGTGCAGAAATCTGAGCCTCAGCATTCAAGTAGGACTCTGGACTCCAGGCTCCCAAAACCCAAAGCCCACAGTTCTAACCCATACACAGCTCATGAGTGCCTTAGCAGAATCATCTATCAGCACCTCTGCAGAACTCCAGACTGTACTCTGCTCCCACATAGGTCACTCAGCTGCTACCTATCCACAGCACAATGCCATCGCCCAGCTCCGCCCACCTCACCAGACACCCGGAGTTGGAATCAGACCACCTCCATCTTGGATAAACTTTCTCATCAGATTTGGTTGGGGCAGCTCCAAGATTGGATCTCAATTGTCCAGGTACCAGGTATCCAACTCCCACAGCCCAGTGGCAATAACTCAACATAGTAACCACTCAACACAAAATAGCTCTCAGTTGGGCAGGTGTGCAATGCGACCAATTTGACTCCTACATGGTGTGAGCATTGGTGAGAGGGCCTGTGGTTGGGAACCGCTAAAAGAGAGGGAGATGGGGCTAAAGTTTGGAGCCTAACAGAGAACAGGAATTGGAAAATCTCCAGGCAAGAGAGGGATATAGTACCAGGCATTCAAGTCATACGAGCCATCCCAAAAAGAGACCCATGAGGTGCAGTCTTCCTGCAGGGACGTGGGTGGCACTCCCTGCTTCCAGGCACCCTACACCAGGACCTGGCTTTCCACCCTGGTTACCTCCACCATCCTGAGGGCAGAGACACCAGATTAAAACAGACAAACCCACCTATTGGATAAGAAGAGAAGCAGGAAAGATATGGATTTCTAAATCTAGCAACAAACCGGTCTCTTCCTTTGAGTATTATTTATTTATTTTTTTTCTCTTTCTCCTCTACCCCTCTATCTTCTGGCCCTCAGATCCCCAACATATGTGAAGCCAAGAATTTGCATGAAATAAGATTTTGAGGACTGAGTCATCTGAATAATATAATATAGAGGTGTTGTATATGCACCCTTTTTTCTTTTTTCTTCTTTCATTTTTCTTTCCCCCTCAAAATTTTACTATGTTAACACCCTGTATTTTTATAAATACATACGTGTGTTTGTTTTATGTACTCTACTGTCTTCCCACGTACTTGTCTACCCTAAATTACTTCCTGTCTATTCTCTTGCTACTCTCTTCATTAGATTTCTCCTTCACACTTCCTAAGATATATTAACTCTATATCCTCACATCCTACCTCCTCAGCATATTGCCCTACGCCCCACCCCCATTTCATTGTACACCATCAGAAACTGTAAACCTTTTTACAAAACTACTGATTATGTTTTAGATAATAATTGAATCCAACATTTCTGTACATTGAGACTAAACTCTAAATGTCTTAATAACAACAAATTGTTTATAGGTGGTATATTTTTGATATTGGGATCTCTTAACACTGTCCTTCCCCACAAAGGAGGGATCTTGGAACCCTACAAGAACACAACAAACCCACAGCCTAAAAATAAATACATAAATAACACCCCAGACCCACAGACCTGGAAAGAAATATACACTATCAACAAGAAAGGCCAAGGGAAGAAAGTACCACAAACAAATCAAGACACCACATCATTAGAATCATTGGCAGCCACAGCAGACGAAATTACAGAGAAAGACTTCAGGATGTACATGGTTAAAATGTTCTGTGAATTCAAGGAAGATATAAGAGAGAAAATACAGGCAGGGAAAGATCAAATCAACAAGGACCTACATAATCAAATATAGAAAGCAAAAGATCACCTCAACAGGGAGATAGAGGTGATAAAAACAAACAAACAAACAAACAAACAGAAATCCTTGAAATGAAATAAACTATAAACTAAATTAAAAGCTCAAATGAGGGGCTTGGGTTGTGGCTCAATGGTAGAGCATTCACCTCGCACAAGCGAGACCCTGCATTTGATCCTCAGCAACACATAAAAAAATAAATAAGTGATATAAAGGTGTTGTGTCCAACTACAACTAAAAATAAATATTAAAAAAGCTCAAATGAAAGCAGCAACAACAGAGTAGACCACTTGGAAGATGAGACATCAGACAATGAAGATAAAATAAGTGATCTTGAAATGAACATAGACCACACAGTGATAATGATAAGAAACCATGAGAAAACTATTAAACTATTAAAGAAATATAGGATAGCATAAAAAGACCAAATTTAAGAGTTATTGGGATAGAGAAAGGCATAGAAGTCTAAACCAAAAGAATGAACAATATATTTAATGAAATAATATCAGAAAACTTTCCAAACATGAAGAATGAATTGAAAATACAAATTCAAGAAGCCTACAGGACACCAAATGTACAAAATCAGAAGAGATCCACACCAAAACACATTATAATAAAAAATGTCTAACATAGAGAATAAGGAGAGAATTTTAAAAGCCATAAGAGAAAGGAATCAGATTACATATCGGGGAAATCCAATAAGGATAATGGCAGATTTTTCAACACAGACACTGAAAGCTTGAAGATCCTGGAACAAGATTTATTAAGCTCTAAAAGATAATGGGTTTCACCAGACAAAGACACCTCAAAGAAAGAAAACTACAGACCAATATCTCTGATGAACCTAGATGCAAAAATTCTCAATAAAATTCTGGCGAATCGGATACAAAGGCACATCAAAAAAATTGTGCACCATGATCACGTAGGATTCATCCCTGGGATGCAAGGATGGTTCAATATAAGGAAATCAATAAATGTTATTCACCACATCAATAGACTTAAAAATAAGAACCATATGATCATCTCAATAGACGCAGAAAAAGCATTCGACAAAGTACAGCATCCCTTTATGTTCAAAACATTAGAAAAAATAGGGATAACAGGAACTTACCTCGACATTGTAAAAGCTATCTATGCTAAGCCTCAGGCTAGCATCATTCTCAATGGAGAAAAATTGAAGGCATTCCCCCTAAAATCTGGAACAAGACAGGGATGCCCTCTATCACCACTTCTATTCAATATTGTTCTCGAAACACTGGCCAGAGCAATTAGACAGACGAAAGAAATTAAAGGCATAAAAATAGGAAAGGAAGAACTTAAATTATCACTATTTGCAGATGACATGATTCTATACCTAGAAGACCCAAAAGGGTCTACAAAAAAAACTACTAGAACTAATAAATGAATTCAGCAAAGTGGCAGGATATAAAATCAACACGCATAAATCAAAGGCATTTCTGTATATCAGCGACAAAACTTCTGAAACGGAAATGAGGAAAAACACTCCATTCACAATATCCTCAAAAAAAATAAAATACTTGGGAATCAACCTAACAAAAGAGGTGAAAGATTTATATAATGAAAACTACAAAACCCTAAAAAGAGAAGTAGAAGAAGATCTTAGAAGATGGAAAAATATACCCTGTACATGGATAGGCAGAACTAACATCATCAAAATGGCGATATTACCAAAAGTTCTCTATAGGTTTAATGCAATGCCAATCAAAATCCCAACGGCATTTCTTGTAGAAATGGATAAAGCAATCATGAAATTCATATGGAAGAATAAAAGACCCAGAATAGCAAAAGCAATTCTAAGTAGGAAGTGCGAATCAGGCGGTATAGCGATACCAGACTTAAAACTATATTACAGAGCAATAGTAACAAAAACAGCATGGTACTGGTACCAAAACAGGAGGGTGGACCAATGGTACAGAATAGAGGACACAGAGACTAATCCACAAAGCTACAACTATCTTATATTTGATAAAGGAGCTAAAAGCATGCAATGGAGGGAGGATAGCATCTTCAACAAATGGTGCTGGGAAAACTGGAAATCCATATGCAACAAAATGAAACTGAATCCCCTCCTCTCGCCATGCACAAAAGTTAACTCAAAATGGATCAAGGAGCTAGATATCAAATCAGAGACTCTGCGTCTGATAGAAGAAAAAGTTGGCTACGATCTACATATTGTAGGGTCGGGCTCCAAATTCCTTAATAGGACACCCATAGCACAAAAGTTGATAACAAAAATCAACAAATGGGACTTACTTAAACTGAAAAGTTTCCTCTCAGCAAGAGAAACAATAAAAGAGGTAAATAGGGAGCCTACATCATGGGAACAAATTTTTACTCCTCACACTTCAGATAGAGCCCTAATATCCAGAGTATACAAAGAACTCAAAAAATTAAACAATAAGAAAACAAATAACCCAATCAACAAATGGGCCAAAGACCTGAACAGACACTTCTCAGAGGAGGACATACAATCAATCAACAAGTACATGAAAAAATGCTCACCATCTCTAGCAGTCAGAGAAATGCAAATCAAAACCACCCTAAGATACCATCTCACTCCAGTAAGATTGGCAGCCACTAGGAAGTCAAACAACAACAAGTGCTGGAGAGGATGTGGGGAAAAGGGTACTCTTGTACATTGCTGGTGGGACTGCAAACTGGTGCGGCCAATCTGGAAATCAGTATGGAGATTCCTGGGAAAGCTGGGAATGGAACCACCATTTGACCCAGCTATTGCCCTTCTTGGACTTTTCCCCGAAGACCTTAAAAGAGCGTACTACAGGGATACTGCTACATCGATGTTCGTAGCAGCACAATTCACAATTGCTAGACTGTGGAACCAACCCAGATGCCCTTCAATAGATGAATGGATAAAAAAAATGTGGCATTTATACACCATGGAGTATTACGCAGCACTAAAAAATGACAAAATCATAGAATTTGCAGAGAAATGGATGACACTAGAGCAGATTATGCTTAGTGAAGCTAGCCAATCCCTAAAAAACAAATACCAAATGTCTTCTTTGATATAATGAGAGCAACTAAGAACAGAGCAGGGAGGAAGAGCAGGAAGAAAAGATTAACATTAAACAGATAGATGAGGTGGGATGGAAAGGGAGAGAAAAGGGAAATTGCATGGTAATGGAGGGAGACCCTCATTGTTATACAAAATTACATATAAGAGGTTGTGAGGGGATTGGGAAAATAAACAAGGAGAGATACGAATTACAGTGGATGGGGTAGAGAGAGAAGATGGGAGGGGAGGGAGGGGGGATGGTAGAGGATAGGAAAGGTAGCAGAATGCAACAGTCACTAGTATGGCAATATGTAAAAACGTGGGTGTGTAACTGATGTGATTCTGCAATCTGTTTTTGGGGTAAAATTGGGAGTTCATAACCAACTTGAATCTAATGTATGAAATATGATATGTCAAGAGCTTTATAATGTTTTTAACAACCAATAAAAAAAAATTAAAAAAAAAAAAAAAAAAAAAAAAAAGATAATGGGTTTCAAACAAGAATCTTGTATCCAGAAAAATTAAGCTTTATATTTGAAGATGAAATAAAAATATTACCAAATAAACAAAAGTTAAAAGAATTTATAGCTAGAAAAATGGCACTACAAAGGATACTTGGAAAAAAATTCCATGAAGAGGAAATGAAAAACAACATTGAGAATCAGCAGAGGGAGGCAGTACCCTACAGGAAAAACTAATCAAAGAATAAAATCAAGTTAAATAACAAAAATAAACAAATATGGCTGTGAATACAAACCATATCTCAATAATAACCCGAATTTCAATGGCTTAAACTCACCAATCAAAAGATATAGTCTAGCAGATTGGATTAAAAAAAAAAAAAAACATCATGCTTCCTCCAGGACACTCCTCTGATAGGAAAAGACATACACAGACTGAAGGTGAAGGGTTGGGAAAAATCATACCACTCACATGGACTGTGGAAGCAAGCAGGGGTTTCCATCCTCATATCAAACAAAGTAGACTTCAATCCAAATTTAATCAAAAGGGATAAAGATGGACATTACAAACTGATCAAGGGAACCATAGACCAAACAATACGTAATCATAAATATATATATATATATATATATATATATATATATATATATATATATATTTATATATCTATATCTATCTATATATATATATATATCTATCTATATATATATATATATATATATCTCCCAAAAAATGGTGCAGCTATGTTCAATGAACAAATTCTTCTCAAGTTAAAGAGTCACGTTGACCACAACACAATAATATTGGGTGACTTTAACACACCTCTCTCACCTCTGGATGCATCTTCCAAACAAAAGTTGAATAAAAAACCTATAGAACTCAATAATATAATCAATAACTTAGACTTAATGGACATACATAGAATATTTCAACCTGCATCAAGTGGATACACTTTCTTCTCAGCAGCACATGGATCCTTCTTTAAAACAAACCATATACTATGCCACAAAGCAACTCTTAGCAAATACAAAAAAGTAGAGATACTACCATACATTTTATCAGATCATAATTGAATGAAATTGAAAAATCAACAAAAAAACAAAAATAAAAATTTCTCCAACACCTGGAGACTAAAGAATAGCTACTGAATGGGCAATGGGTTAGAGAAGACATCAAGAAGGAGATTAAAAAATTCTTAGAGGTAAATGAGAACATAGACACAACATATCAAAATCTCTGGGACACTATGAAAGCAGTACTAAGAGAAAAATTCATTGAATGGAATTCATTACTTAAAAGAAGAAAAAGTCAACAAATAAATGATTTCATATTATATCTCAAAACCCTAGAAAAAGAAGAACAAATCAAGACCAAATGCAGAAGGCAAGAAATAATTAAAATTAGAGTTGAAATCAATGGAATCAAAACAAAAGAAACAACTAAAAAATTGACAAAACAAAAAGTTGGTTCTTTGAAAAAATAAATAAAATTGACAGACCCTAACTATGTTAACAAAGAGAAGGAGAGGGAAAACTATGAAAAAGGTAATATCACAACAGACATTAAATAAATACAGAGGATAAATAGAAATTATTTTGAAAACTTATACTCCAATAAAATAGAAGACATTGAAGCCAATGAAAAATTTCTTAAGTCATATGATTTGCCCAGATTGAACGAGGAAGATATACACAATTTAAACAGACCAATATCAATTGATGAAATAGAAGACACCATCAGAAGCCTACCAACCAAATAAGTTCAGGACTGGATGAATACACACCCAGTATTACAAGACCTTTAAAAAAGAACTAATCAATACTCTTCAATTTATTTCAGGAAATAGAAAAAGAGGCAGCACTTCCAAATTCATTCTATGAGGCCAATATCACCCTGATTCCAAAACCAGGCAAAGACACATCAAAGAAAGAAAACTTCACACCAATATCTATAATGAACTGAAGCAAAAATTCTCAACAACATTTTGGCAAATCAAATACAAAAACATATCCAAAAGATCGTGCACCACGATCAACTGGGATTCATCCCAGGGATGAAAGGTTGGTTCAATATACAGAAATCAATTCATCACATTAATAGACTTAAATATAAGAATCTTATGATCATCTCAATAGATGCAGAAAAAGCATTCAACAAAATATAGCACCCCTTCACATTCAAAACACTAGAAAAATTAGGGATAACAGGAACATATCTCAACATTGTAAAGGCTATCTATGCCAAGCACAAGGCCCACATCATTCTAAATGGAGAAAAATTGAAGGCATTCCCTCTAAAAACTGGAACAAGACAGGGATGCCCTCTTTCACCACTTCTATCTAACATAGTTCTTCACTGGCCAGAGCAATTGGAAATACAAAAAAAATTAAAGGGATATACATAGGAAAATAACAACTAAAATAATAACATATTTGCTAAGGATATGATTCTATACCTAGAAGACCAAAACATCCCATCAGAAAACTTCTAGAAATAGTAAATAAATTCAGCAAGTAGCAGGATAGAAAGTCAATACTCAAAAATCAAAGGCATTTCTGTATATTAGTGACAAATCCTCAGGAAGGGAAATGAGGAAAACTACCCCATTTACAATAGCCTCAAAAAATAAAATACTTGGGAATTAACTTAACAAAAGCAGTGAAAAATCTATAAAATGAAAACTATAGGATCCTAAATATAGAAATCAAAGAAGATCTAGAAGATGGAAAGATCTCCTTGCTCTTGGATAGGCAGAATTAATATTATCAAAATGACCATAAAACCAAAATGACCAAAAACACTATACAGATTTAATACAATTCTGATCAAAATCCCAATAGCATTCCTCATAGAAATAGAAAAAGCAATCATGAAATTCGTCTGGAAAAATAAGAGATATGGAATAGCTAAAGAAATCCTTAGAAGGAAGAGTGAAGCAGGTGGCATTGCTATACCGACCTTAAACCATTCTACAGAGCAATAGTAACAAAAACAGCATGGTATTGACACCAATACAGACTGGTAGACCAATGGTACAGAATAGAGGACTCATAGAATAATCCACAAAATTACAATCATCCTATATTAGACAAAGGTGCCAAAAACATGCATTGGAAAAAAAGATAGCCTTTTCAAAAATTGGTGCTGAGAATACTGGAAATCCATATGCTACAAAATGAAATGAAACCCCATCTCTCATCATGTACAAAACTCAACAAATCTAGATACCCTGCATCTAATAGGACAAAAATTAGGCCCTAATATTCATCATGTGGGATTAGGCCCTAACTTCCTTAATAAGACTCCTACAGTACATGAATTTAAACCAAGAACCAAGAAATGGGATGGATTCAAACTAAAAGGTTTCTTCTCAGCAAAAGAAACAATCTGTGAGGTGAATAGAGAGCCTACATCCTGGGACAAATTATTTCCTCTCACATATTAGATAGAGCCCTAACATCTAGGGTATATAAAGAACTCAATAAGCTAAGCACCATAAAAAACAAATAACCCAATCAATACATGGGCCAAGAGCATTAACAGACACTTCTTATAAGAGCATATACAATCAATGAACAATTATATGAAAAAAAAATGTCATCATTTCTAGCAATTAGAGAAATGTAAATCAAAACAACTCTAATATTTCATCTCACTCCTGTCAGAATGGCAGCTATTAAGAATACAAACATCATTAAGTATTGGTGAGAATGTGGGGGAAAAGGCACACTCACACATTGCTGGAGGGACTGCAAATTGGTGCAGCCAATATGGAAAGCAGTATGGAGATTCCTTGGAAATCTGGGAATAAAACCACCATTTTCCCCAGCTTTCCCTCTCCCCAGTCTATACTCAAAGGACTTAAAAACAGCATACTACAGGGACACAGACTCATCTATGTTTATAGCAGCACAATTCACAATAGCTAAACTGTGGAACCAACATAGATGCCCTTCAGTAGATGAATGCATAAAAAATGTGGCATATATACACAGTGGAATGTTACTCAGCAATTAAAGATAATAAAATCATGGCATTTGCAGGTAAATGGATGTTGGAGAAGATAATGCTAAGTGAAGTTAGCCAATCGCCAAAACACACAAATACTGAATATTTTCTCTGATATAAGGAGGCTGATTCATAGTGGGGTTGGGAGGGGGAGCATGGGAGGAATAGACAAACTCTAGATAGGGCAGAGTAGTGGGGGCAGAAGAGAGGGAGCAGGGGTTAGAAAGGATGGTGGAATGTGATGGACATCATTATCCAAAGTACATGTATGAAGACACAAATTAATGTCAACATACTTTATATAGAACCAGAGATATGAAAAATTGTGCTGTATGTGTGTAACAAAAATTGTGATGCATTCTGCTGTCATTTATTTTTTTTAAATCAATTAATTTTTTTTTAAAATGGGAGAGCTCTTGAAGACCATTTAGTAAAATCCCCTCACTTGGTAGTCAGAGTAATTAAGGTCCAAAAATAAAATTGGTTTGCTCAATGTCAAACAGACACATGGTGATAGAGCCATTATTCTAACACAGACACTTCCAGATAATTGTTATCTAACAGGGAAAAAAGCAACTAAGAAAAAAGCTGTTAATTTTCACTGATACCACTTGTTTTTATCTCTAGAATTTTTATCTGCGTACATGGCCAGCAATATTGAGACCAAATTATCAAACCTCCTTTATAGTAAGGTGAGGTAACCATTTGATGAAGTTCTGGAAAGCAGACAGTATGTGGAAATGTCATATCTTGTGAATGCTTATAAGAACTTGCTGTTTTTGAGGATAGATGGGACACCTGTCTTGTCATTATTCTTCAAAATTCTTCTGTAATCTTATTTCTTGAAATACTTATAATATTATTTTGACCTACAAAGATGCAGAAATACAAAATGTCTAGCTGGAAGAAGACTGCATTCCAGAGTATCTCATGTGGGAGAGTTGCCAGATCAACCAGGTCTGCATGTCCCATAGACTTACATGGCAAAGAAATAACAAATAAATTAGACTGGCTTTGGCACATAGACCACGTTTTTTCTATCATACCAAAATGCTCCTTTTTACATTAAAATAACAAAATTGATATCACCTATTCTATATCACCTTCGGGTTTCTTTTTTTTAAGAGAAAGAAGAGAGAGAGAATTTTTCAACATTTATTTTTCAGTTTTCGGTGGACACAACATCTTTATTTTATTTTATGTGGTGCTGAGGATCGAGCCCAGCGCCCTGCACATGCCAGGCGAGCGCGTTACCGCTTGAGCCACATCCCCAGCCCACACCTTTGGGTTTCTAACATGTTCTATTTATGTTATCAACATTGACTATGGAGAGAATAAGATTCTTTAATTTAAAAACATGGTTTAAACCAAGCTCCAAACTTATAAATAACTTTGTTGTAGACATGAAAAGTATACTGATGATTTATAGACAGTCTAGATTACTGTAAATAAAACCAGAAATCTCAGCTGATACCTCCCCAGATATTGTTTTCAATAAAACTTGTTCTAAGAAAAATGCATTTTTGAGATTGCAGCAGTTATGTATCATATGTCTATCTTCAGATTGTTCTGGGGTTCTTAAATAGTTTATTGCTAAGTGCTTCAAGTTGTAGGAGGAAAAGTGTTCTATAAATGTAAAGTGTTATTAGCATCATTACAAAATGAAACATGGAAAATAAGTGCATATAAACATTTTTGTACATTGTTTAGTAAATCCAGGCTGAAAATTACAAATAAATTTTATACAGAATAAAGATATTCATGTTTCATGATGAAATATAGAAGAGTTGAGAAATAGGAATGTAGAACATTAAATAGGAAAAACACCAATTTAAAAACAGAATCCTTTCTCAATTTTGGATTCTTGGTTTTGTAGGTTGCCCTGCAAATGCTGTATGTCCCAAATTAAACAGAGCTTCCACTGACACATGAAAAGTTTTAGAATACGTAGATACCTTTTAAATAACTGGTCTCATTTCATAGAGAAGGAACAAGTAGTTGTGAAGTAATGTGAGCTGTGAGTTTGGTCATGTAGATTTTGCTTCCAACAATCTACATTTAAAAGTGTTTGTAGCATATGTTGCTGGATGAGTGGCCCATGCCTATAATCTCAGCAACTTAGGAAGTTGAAGCAGGAGAATTCCAAGTTTGAGGCCAGCCTCAGCAACTTAGAGATGTTTTCAGCAACCTAGTAAGAACCTGTCTCAAATTAAAAGGAAATAAAATAGGTTGCGGATAATGTGTCTTAGTGGTTAAGATCTTCTGGGTTCCACTCCAGGTATCCCTCCCCCCAAAAAAGTATAATACTGAAATAAATGGTAAAACAATACTATCAGACCAATGACCTCCATAGTCTGCACTGGTTCTGTCCCAGATGCAACCAATCTGCCATTCAGAAACTTAAATCTAACTAAACCAACCAGGTCACTTAATCTTTATCTACCTCTACCCTGCTCAAAAAAGCAAGTCCTTATTCTTAGAACCTGTCCTATTCTTTTCTATGCCGTTCTCTCCTATATAAGGGAGCTTCTTTCTCCTTTAGGCTCTTTCTTTTTGCCCTTAGTAGTTAGAACTTTTAAAAAGTTTAACCTCCTAATTGTACATTTCTTTTGTCTTCTTCTTTTAACTGTGAATCAGCTCTCTATTGAGACCAACTGAATATCCTACAACACAATGGGTTACTAGGACACCAGGTAAGCTCTGCTTCTATTTCAATTTCCAATGCCACTTCAACATCACTAGAAAATTTTCACTAGAAAATTTCATGTCATGTAGATACATTACTTTCTATTCTTCTTTCTTAGTATCATCTACAGATTATGTGGTCACTTCCACACATTGACTAAAAAATTGGGTGTCTGACTTCCTTCCGACCTGAATCCTGCCAACATTTTGGCTGATTGTACATCTATTTGTAAATATATCCAGTACATTGGCCTTTGAACTTCTCATCTCCTCTCTAGTGACTTTCATACCAACACTCCATTGTCACAGGCTTCTGTGACAAGCAGAACACTTATTATCCTTTTTAATTCAAATGTATTCCCTACACACTAATGCTCACCACCCATCCTTCCAGCTGCTTTAGTCCCTTTTTAACCCTATACATGCTTTTTGACTGCAGAGAAATTTCCTGTCTTTGATTCCTATTTTCTCTCAGTTTATTGATAGTGCTTAAATGTACTTGTTTGTCTATTCAACATACACTCCAAGATCAATCAATGAAACAAATCTGCTACCAACTTTTTTCAACTTCTGGATATACTCAGAGTTCCCTGAAGATTTCAGATTTTCTTTTGCCTTACTGTCATTGTGTTTCTCATTTTCAGTCAGTCCTTCTGTAAATTCTTTGCCTGGTTAATTTATACTTACTCTTCAAATCTCAGTTGTCGTAAGTCACACTTTCTCAGACATCCTGCCTCCTTCCCAAATCTGGAATAAATGTCCTCCTTCTGTGTTCTCCTGATACTCTCATTTCCCCCTTTAAAGTGTTCACCATACACTCTTACATTTCCATTTAGCTGTTTTTCTATCTCAATGGACTGTAAGATTCATGAGGTCAAGGAATTTTCTGTCTCAACCATAACTATATATCCAAGACATAAGTCTATTCCTGCACAATTTTAGTGCTCAATAAATACTCAATGAGTAAGTACTCAAAACATCCAGATTCCTCTCATTTTCATACTTTTGGACTTTTGCCTCAGCCCATATTATGGCTTGACTCCAACTACTTCAACTACCTAATCCTCAAACCAAGTTCCACCTGTTCCAGGAAGTCATCTCTGATCTCTCCACCATTCTTTCACCTCCCACAAGCAACTGCACATATTTATTATCATGTCATTTCTCATGGTACTGTGGTCTATTTGTTGATGGTGGACTATTTTGTCTCAATAAAAGTGAATTATATAGAAGAATGACTATAAATTACTCATATCTCTTTTCCCTCTGAACTAGAATGTATTCTAGCTGAGAACAGCTTAATAATGTTAATATAAATGTATAAATAAATTCTACTTTTTCTTAAAAAGTCATTTCTTCCATCCAATAATGTAACTTTTGAGCTAAGTTACATAATTGCCTTCTTTACCACCAAAGAGTCTGGGGAAACTACAACAGAATGGTTTTGTTCCTAAGAAATAAATATATAAAAATGCTCTTATCTCCATACTTGGTTGTTTACCAGGGCCCAAACTTTTGTCCACAGTACTTTCTTCCTCAAGGTCAAATAGATGATTAAATCTCCACACTTACCTGCCTCTTCAGTTACTTTTGATGTTAATATTCTTTTTACCTATTTTTTTAAACTCCTCATTATACTTTATGCTTTTGTCTATTTACCTTACTTTTTGGTGCATTCTCTCTATAGCTTTATTTGTACTATGAAATCCTTATTTAGTGAACTTGAAACCATTTTGAAATTGAATTTCCTTATACTCAAACATCTGCATCACTGGCATTTAGTTTGGTAAAGATTCTTATGTAGAAATTAATGAAATAAATATGGTTTTATGTTAGAAAATATCCCCTATACCCTGCTAACTTCATGAGGATGTCTCTTATATCAAGTCTTAACAGAAATAACAGTAATCAATATCTCTGATGCCAGGACTCCTGGAATCTAATGAGGAAGGGCCTCAAATTGTGCCAAATTCACCAATGTTCCAAATAATTCTATCTGAGACCGAGATGGAAGTCGTGAGCCTATAACAACAGTCCCCAAGGGCTTTAGACATGTGTCATTTTCTTGTGTTTGACATTAGGACCAGCACCGTCATGGCGTCTAGCCAAAGCCAAGTAGAGAATTCTTCAGTACCCACAAATATCTGACACCTACTTTTAAAGATATAAACTTTCTGTAGATTTGGTTAGATATAGTTTAAGATCTTAGTTCAAATTTTTCTGTTTGATTGATTCCGTCTTGAATCTTGCTTTCATGATCAATAATACAGTTTGCTTTAGAGATTTTTTTTTTTAAATTGGAACAGCCACCAATACCTCTGGCCCCTAATAGCTCTCTAGGCTATTTTCCATGATAGAGTACTCACACACAGTTTTCAGTCACAATATGTGAATACACAAGAGTTGGGCAAAAGCCAGAGACAAAAGGGAAATTGTGCCATCACCATAATCACAGCAACAAATGTCCTATTGAACTACATGAAGGAGAATGCAAAGGGAAATACAGCTTTGAAGTAGCAGTAATTCTGAACATTAAAAGATGAGAAATTATTAGAAGGTAGATAAAATCCTACAATGTTTAAATTATTTTTTCCTTTAATATGGTACCCAACTCTTTTTTTTACAATAGTAATCCTGATCAAAATTATTATTATTATTATTATTATTATTATTATTATTATTATTATTATTATTGTTTTCTAAGCATACAGAAGCATACAGGTATATGCTCATATCCAAACTTTAAATAGTCTCATTCAGTTGCTCAAAGATAGAAAGCCACAGAATTAAGTAGTAAAGTAGATATAGTATAAAGATAATAGTGTATGGAGTCAGGCATGCCTTTATGTGAACATCAAGTTGGTTAACTACTAGCAGTATATGATTGTGGACAAATCATTAGATCTCAATGAATCTTAGCTTCCTAGTCTGTAAAATTAGGAAGAAATATTATTGCCTATTTCATAGGATAGAAAAAGTGATGAAAACTGTGGTGTCTCATATAAGATAGAAATATATTTCTCCCTTATGTTTACTTATATCATCCCCTATGACTGATAGAGCATCTCTGTTCCACAAGACTACTCAGAGAAGTCAAGACTATTCCTCCAAACTTTTTCATGCAATGTCCATCAAATCTGTGTTTCTCAATGTTGATATTATTGACATTTTAGGCCAAGGTGATTGTTTGTTATATGATAGGGGAAGGGATTGTTCTATGAATTTGAGGATATTGAGCAGTATTCTTGGACCTTATCCATTGCATGCCAGTATCAATGGCTCACCCTAGTTGTGACAAGCAAAATTATCTCCAGATATTTACAAATGTCTGCTGAGACAAATTATGCCCATATAAAAAACACTCCCCTTGAGTAATAGTTTGTCTACCTGGTTGAAATTTAGTTTCTACCACTCTGTGTTGTAGCCTAAGAAGAGAAGAAAGAAAAAGAATCCAAGTAAATGCATACCTAGCTTCAAGGGAGACTAGAAAATGTTACTACCAGATAAAACAGAGCATACACAGAATGAAGAGGCGAATACACTTAAGAAGTGGAAGTAGTATGAGTAGACTACTATAGTTATATAACGGAACAAATAGTATAGTGGTTCACAATGTACTTGAAAAATAAAATGGTTTCTGAGGGGAAACAATTTAAATTGTATTTACATAGCAATAGTGTATTCTTGAGGTGGCAAGTCAAATATTACAAAACTTATGGAAGAACTGTGACTAGATAAGACTTTCATTTTACATAGTCTATAGAAGAAGGATAAAACTATAGTTATAGGAATAATGAATAAAAAATAACATCGATAAAGAAGGACAGAAATAGTCAATAGAGCAACCATAGAATAATTCAAATTTGAGATCCCTTTTTAATCACATTCTATAATAATACTTTTTTCAAGATTATTTCCTTCAGTATCATGTCATGTAAGTATTGAAACAGTATTATTTTAGATTTGTAAGTGTCAAAATAATAATACTATTGAACATTGTTGTTAAAATTACCAACTTGCATTATTACACCACATTAACTTGAAAGATATGGAAAGGCACAGTTCATTATCTCCTCATTAAATCTGCAGTGGCTACTATTATTTGTATTTGAGTTGTCATGAATTTGTTGATTTTATTTTCTAACAAATCTATAATATGCTAACATGTTTTGCATAAAAAATAGTAAGTTCACAGAACTGATATGTATAGAAGACCTGAAATAGAAAACTTTCTTCATGTTTCCACCCTGGACTCCTATCCGGGGGTCCAGAATGCAAGATAAATCAAATAGGTTTTCTCACTAGAAAAGTACCAGAAATAAATCAATGACTTTCTAACATAGTATGTTCTACAGATTCTATACACTGACTGCGATTTTGGATCATACTGAAAAAATACAGTGATATTTTGTGCAGTGATAGTCTCTCTTTAGCCATTTAATGGTAAAGAAAACTGAATCACATAAATCATAATGATCGCATGCATTTAAAGTCATAAAAACGGGAATTGTGGGACAATTTTTTGCCTACGTGATCTGTGGAAGGTATCTGGAAAACTGAAATAATCCTCTGTTAATCTGCTGACTCCATAAAGAGACCATATTTTTCATACTCACTACTCTCTCCTCATATGTAGTAAACATAAAAAAAAGACTTTCTAGAAATATAAAAATGAAGGAAGACTAAAAAGCAACAGGAGTCAGAAAGGGAAAGAGACAGGGAGGAGAGCAAGAGGGGGAGGGAGGGAGGGAGGAGACAGAGACAGACACCAGCCAAAGAGTATTAGAGAAGAGAATGGTTCAACCAGACATAGAAGGAGGGTGTTCTGGCTCCATAGGGTGGAAGTGGCATTGAGGCTTGGCACAATTTGTGCAATACACAAAGATACCCAGCTGAGGAAGGAGATGAGAAGCTGAAATGCAGCCTTTATTCTGCTCATAATGGAAAAATTCCTTTGCAGTCTTATATGCCCAAACTGGGCCATCTTTTCCCTAGCATTTTTCTAATTCATGCAAAAGTATTATGTAGGCCTCTTTATAATGTGTTGTATATAATGCATAATACAATGGAGACATCAAAAAGTTCAACACATTTCAGCAATTGTAGTTAGTGTGGAATAGCAGATCATATGGTGTGAGGAAAAAAAAGATGAAACTGGTGAAGCATACAGTTTATCCTACAGGTAAAACATTAACAGGCTTTAATCAGGGAATTGGAATAATCAATTTTTTACTCTGACTCCTACTTTCTATTTCTTAATATCCCTCATCTGCAAAACAGGGATAGTAATAGTATACCTCATAGAGGTGTTGGTAGAATTGAATATAAGTGACATATAAAACTCTTAAACCAATGTCCTTCACTTAGTAAGTGTTCACAAAATAATACCCAAATAAATATTACCATTTTTTGTAGGAATCATTTGACTGCTATGAATAAGAGACAAAAAGAGTACAAGATCAGAGATTAGGAGACCAATTAAGAGGCTAGGACAATAGTTTAAGAGAAAGTTGGTAAAGATCAAAAGTAGTGAATGCAGAAAGATGAAATAGATGGATTTGAAAGAGATTACAAAGTCTGCCCTAGAGATGTTAGCAGGTCTATTATCAAATCACATTCAGATTCTTAAACAGGATTCTAAATTCTAAAAAGGTACTTAATAAAATAAAATCTTCATTAATTATTAAAAAAATACCTTTGCATAATTAGTAAACAGAGCCAAAGCAAGCAATGCCTTGAAAGTCAGATTAAATAATTACACATCCGGAAGATCAGTATTTCTCCAATTGTAGCTTTTAAACCACCAGTGTCAAAATTCTTCAGGGTATGGATTAAAAGGCAGATTCCTATGTTTTACTCTAAGCCTCCAGAATCAGTCTTTCAGGGAATGCATCTGCTTATTATAAAGCTTCCAACGTGATTATGAAGCACAATAAATCTTGAGAAATAAAGAGAAAAGACATCGATGCTTTATAAGCAAGGACATGCTATTCTAATTTGTGTTTTATAAAGGTAACCATGGTGACAAGTAACAGGAAGAGAACAGGATGGGTTGAATGGTGAAGAATTTAGGGGCAAAGGGCAGTGTTATTTCCAGTGAATTGCATTCCTGAAAATACAGACTTCATATTCACACAGGCATTTGTAACTAATCTTTGTAGTAATTATAATTCTGATGATGGAACTTAATTCACAAAAATCTGCTATAGATTTTGGAACAGTTTCATAGCCTTTTCATTAGGACATCTGGAAATGCAAGAATGAGGCTATAGACATCTATCATCTAAGCATGTTTTATTTTTCCTGTAAATATGAATAATCCTTCATTTGAAAAGAGCAAATGAACATATTTGGAGGATCATCTGAGTTATGCCAAAATATGATGTTTGCCATAACAAAATATTTATTTTCTAACATTTTTATTACTTTTGGAGCTTGAGAGAGATGCTAAGATTCAAAATTTTTAACTCCTTAAAACAACTAAACCAATGACTCTTGTCCAATGTAGCCAAAAGAAGCTATCCAAAAGGTCTAGAGCAAAGGAAAGGGCAATTTGCTATAGCTTGCAACCCTAAGGCAAATAAAGTCCCTGAGGCTTCCCTCTATTTATCAGCTTGAGTACTGCAGAGTTGTTAAGAGCTTGTGGATCAGCAAGTTACTTAAAATCTGAATCTCAGTTTCCCAGTATTGAATTACAGATAACAACAGTATGCTGTAAACACTAAAAATCGAACACCAATGATACCTATATATTGTGGATTAATTGATATAATTCAGGAAAACTGTAAGTGCTCACAAAGGCCACTTATTAGTAAGAACATTAAAATCCAAGTCTGTACATCACACAGTAAATACATGGTGTAAGGGGAACATATATTATTCCATTTTCCATTAGGTGTGTGCTATTACTTATGTGTATATATTGCAGATGAGGTAACTGAGGCAGAGAGATTAAGTAACTACTGAGTCTCTAGAATATATACACTTAAAACTACTATTGTATGTCACTGTACTTCCTATGGCTTGAATCAAGAGCTTTCATCAGATTTGTAAAGGGTTCTGTTACACAAAATAAGATTAAGAACTCAGTTGTGGGGGAAGGAGACATAAAAACTAATAAATACTCTAACATGACACAAGCTAAAATAAAGATTTATGGCAGGTGCTATGTGAGGGAACACAAGGGAGAAAATACCCATGTGTCATTGAATGTGTAGAAAAAGGAGAAAACAGAAATAGAAAAGATTATTTTATCAACACTGAACACAGATATGTCATGTTAGCAAGTTTACAAGAATTTTGTCCTCCTGTTTTAGATAACAGGGCAGCACAAACAGCTGTGTGACTTTATCCTGATTTTTAAAATTTAATTGACATTCAGAGACTGCTATGATGTTATTGTAGTCTAACTTTGGCAACATTAGAGTTGGGAGGTCTGTGGTATCACAGACTGAATAAAATGGGGTCCCAGGCCATATGATCACCCTTGGTATTAGCTTTACCTCTGGTACCAGGCCCAGAAGTCTCAGCAAATGCCATTCCTCTACTATTTAGGGTTGTTGCTGCATTGTACATTTTCAGGCATTATATATTTATGGTATCTTTGTGTTGTGCATTGTTGTTTCAATTTTTCATGTTTCATGTGTAAACAGTTTCCAAACAAAGGAATAAGGTAAGCTATTTTGAAAAGATTTTGTTACTTTCCTGTGAGATTTTCCAAAGGTGTAGTTTGTTTCTGTTATTTGTGAATGTGTAACCTTCTATAGCAAAAGTTATGCAGTTTAGAAACAGTAATAGTGAACACATTCTTAATATAGCAGCTTGGGAAAATAACTGTTTTGCAACTATATATATACATACATCCACACAAACAGAAAGAGGGGTAAGACAGAGAAATATCTTTTTATGAAATTTATATTGGCAAGGCAGTTGATATCAGTATGAACTTGCAATTTTTCTTTATGTTTTTCCATTCTTTTTCTTTCTTAAAATCATAATTTCTTTGTGATACATAATGAAATCATTCTCTCAATCACAAGTACTTATACTTTGTTTGGTAAATATTTTAATGGTTAAATTAAAAAGTATAGAAAGTTTGGTAGATTACTCAATATGTAAATACTTGTCAAATATGAAATTTAGCTTTATAATTAATATAGTTATTATATTTCAACACGGTCAATTCATTAAAAAGCATGTTCTAAGCCTTACTTATGTGAAGGCCATTAAGGAGACTAGAGACAAACCTATCAGGCAGTCTCAGACAGTTACACTCTAGTCAGGCTGCCAAGACACATCCACAAGTGGTGGGGGTGTAGCCCAGTGGTAGAGCAATTTTCTAGCAGGTATAATGTTCTCAATTCAATCCACAAATAAATACATCCACATGTGAAACAGAGGTTTGGCTAATAATGCATGTGATTAAACATAAGTACAGGGAAGGGCCACAAAGAGTTACGTAAATTTTGAGGATGCAAAGGGTTTTAAGTGATACCAAGTGGGAAAAATGGAATTTGACCTGTCATTCATGAGAATGAGGTAGAACTGAGATATGGAGAGAGAAGAGGGAAAACTCTGAAAGTTGTAGGGTCAGAAGCAGGCAGAGGAATTCTTTCTTTTTGAACTCCATTGGTCCTCCCACTCAGGACCAAGACTAGGCTTTGGGTATCTGATAAAAGAAACTCCTAACTTTTATATATTATCTATCATATGCCAGGTATTCTTCTAGATGCTGTACTCATTTAACATTCATGGATGATCACATTGATTTCTCGTGATGTGATGAGGTAGAACTAGTTATATATCCTAAAATAAGAAAATATTTCTGATTTTCTCAATAAGAAAACCATTATACATGGAGGCTCAGTGTCTGAACAACTCACAAGCACAAAGTGGAGCCAGGAGTCAAGTCCATGAAATCTTGGTCTATGTTCTTCCTTAGTTCTAACTTGGTATTCTCATTTTTTCCCTAAGTATATTTTTATATTCATGAAAATTTCAAATAGCCCAAAGACATTTTGTCATTGTGATTTACAGCTTATCAAGAATGTCCATATGAAAAATCAAAGTTAAAAAAATGATTCTTGTCTAATAATTAAACAAAAAAATTATATAAATTAAAAATCCGTTCATGTTTTCCAGGGGCTATGGTAGGGAAGGGAAATGGGTATGGCTACAAAAGCAACATTATTATTATTTTTTTTTTAAAGAGAGAGAGAGAGAGAGAGAGAGAGAGAGAGAGAGAATGAGAATTTTAATGTTTTTTTTTTTTTTTTTAGTTATCGGCAGACACAACATCTTTGTGTGTATGTGGTGCTGAGGATTGAACCCGGGCCACACGCATGCCAGGGGAGCGCGCTACCGCTTGAGCCACATCCCCAGCCCTGAAAGCAACATTCTTTTGTTTACAGGACAGTTCTATATATTTTGGGCCTTGATTGAGTAAATGTGAATATTCTAGCTATGATATGATACTACAATTTTGCAACATGTTACTATTACAGTAAACTGGGTAAAGAATACTCATGACCTTTCTATATTATTTCTTACAAATCACTTCATGTGAATTTACAATAAATCCTCCAAAATTAAATAAGCTTCATTAAAAATGGTGATAACAAAACCATTACATACAAATACCAGTATCATTTTAATAAAATAATTATACACTTAAAGAATGAATTAGTTGGATAACTAATAATAATAAAAAAAGAATGAATTAGTAAGGGACTGGCATGGCTTATATTATTACAAGTCTTTTTAATGTCTGGCTTAATAGAAAGTTGGACTCTCATATCTGCTTATGCATTCAGCCTGTTGTAATAGAACTTGTCATGTAGCCTTTGAAATGTCTTCTTTGTACTTATAAAGAAAGGGAATGCAAATGCTGAAAAGGATTGTAGTATTAGGAAGGAATTTTGACTTCATGGATACCCTAAAAAGATCTTGGGAACTTCCAGTGGTCTGTAGACCACACTTTGAAAACTGATACTATCCTGCTTCTTGATATGAATGCTAGTAACTGGTATAATATTAATTGTGCTAATATTTCAGTTTCAGCTTCCAAGACAATTATTATTAAATTACTCCCCAACTCACTGCTGAAGTATTTGAATTCAGAACTTCTTTTGCAGCCTGAGAGATCTAAAAGCTCCCAAATGAGCACACAGTAAGCAAAACAAACTGTTGAAACTGCTGCAATGTGTTTACTCCCTCCCTGCTGAAGATTTCTGGCTGTCTTATTTCAAAAGGAACACTGTATGAGGAGAGCATCTGTGGGGAAAAGATAGCAAGGCAAATGTAGCAACTAAAGAAACTTGAGCTTGAAATGTTTTTGTAAAATGCCAGGATACTATGCACAGGGACATAGTGTCATTGGGAAGCAGATAAAGGAAACTGGGACATTACTGTGAGAAGTGATGTCAATAGGAATACCTTAACCCTTCTGAGGCACTTCTACCAACCAACCTTTCCTTAAATTGCCATTGGACAACATTGAAGAGAAAACTCTGCCATTTCAAATGACAATGTAGATTTGAACCAATCACTACTATTAGCTTAGCAGTAGATTCCAACTCAAATTGTGCAATAAATACACAGTATTAAATTAGGGATTCTTTTTTCTTTCACTTTGGCTAATACCAAAGCTAAAGAACTGAAAAGGTATACTACAATACTGTTAGAGGCTTGGTGAATATACTAGATTTAAAATAAAACTGGTTCAACTTTGTGTATTAAACATTCAACAAGGCTCCTGGAAGAAATTCAATCAATTAATATTACTAGAAGTTTAAAGACAAGAGGAAAAAGCACTTGAAAAATAATTTTTGAAAGTGAAATTAAATAAAGACTGGTCATAATTAATTTTGCCTTTTCCCCTTACAGGTCAAACAATTTTCCATACCTATTTTACCTTTCTAAAACCAATTTTTCTGTGCTTCTCAATTTTGGTTTTACCTAATTTAATATTTAGCTTCCTACTATTGAGAGCATAATATTTGTCAGGCACTATGCTACTACACACTTTGCTGTATGCTTCCTATCCCTTAGAAAAATCCCTGAAGAGCAGCTATCATTATTTCCATTCTGTAATTTAGAAAATTGATGCTAAAAGTCATTGAGTAACTTGATCAAATATATCTAGTGAGCCAGGCATGGTGGCACACAGGAGGCTGAGGGAGGAAAATCAAAAGTTCAAAGCCAGGGGTTGGGGCTGTAGCTCAGTGATAGAGCACTTGCCTACCATGTGTGAAGCACTGGGTTTGATTCTCAGCACCACATATAAATAAATAAATAAATAAATAAATAAATAAATAAATAAATAAATAAAACAAAGGCATTATGTCCATCTATGACTTACAAAACCTTTTAAAAAGTTCAAAGGCAGCCTCAGCAATCTAGCAATGTACTGTCTCAAAGCATAAAAAAGGTCTTGGGGGTGTAGCTCAGTGGTTAAGTGCCTCTGGGTTCAATCCCTGCTACAAAAAATAATTTTTAAAAATTATATATTGAAAATGTAGACATTCCAATATACAGAATATAAGCCAATGTTCTTCAATCCAAAGACAATATGTCTGTTGCTTCCTCCTTATCTTGGTATTTGGGATAATTTCAAGTGGACATTATGTAATTATATTAATTTATGATAAAAGTTCTAGTCCCCCTTTCTTTGGTGCAGTACTAAGGATTATACCCAGAGGTACTGTATACTGAACTACATCCCAACCTTTTTATATTTCTTTATTTTGAGATAGAATCTTAATAATTACCTAGACTTGCCCGGAACTTGTGATTTTCCTACATTAGTCTCCCAAGTTACAGGAATTACAGTCATGTGCTGTCTAAACCAGCACCAATTAATATTAAAGTATAAATCATGAATGGTAATTTTCTTTTTTAAAAAATATTTTAGTTGTAGTTGGACACAATAACTTTATTTTATTTATTTATTTTTATGGGGTACTGAGGATCAAAGCCAGCACCTTGCAAGTGCTAGGCAAGTGCTCTACTTCTGAGCCACAGCCCCAGCCTGGAGTGATAATGTTCTTATGTCATTTAATGTTTTGTGCTGTAAGATATGATCTAATTTTATTTGAATTGTGCAACTTTTATCTCCAAGGGGTGTTTCCATTGCATTAGAAGGCAAGACACACAGATTTCACCAAAAAGAACATCATCAATAATACAGTCAATAATAAATACTGTTGAGGATGTGGTAAAAAAAAATGTACATTCATACATTGCTGGTGAGACTGCAAATTGGTGCAACCACTATGAAAAGCAGTATGGAGATTCCTCAGAAAATTGGGAATGTAACCACCATTTGATCCAGCTATCCCACTCCGTGGTTTACACCCAAAGGACTTAAAACCAGCATACTATAGTGACACAGTACATCAATGTTTATAGCAGCTCAGCTCACAATAGGTAGAGGGACCAACTTAGGTGTCCCTCAATAGTTGAATGAATAAAGAAAATGTGGTATATATACCCAATGAAATATTACTCAGCTTTAAAGAAAAGTAAAATTATGGCATTTACCAGTAAATGATTGAAGTTGGAGAATATCATGCTAAGCAAATAAGCCAATCCCACAAAACCAGAGTCTGAATGTTTTTTCCAATATGCAGATGCTAATTCACAATAAGGCAGGGGCAGTATGGAAGAATAATGTTACTTTAGATTAGGTAGAAGGAAATGATGGGAGGCAAGGGGAGGGGATATGGGGATAGGAGTGACAGTAGAATGAAACAGACATTATTACTGTGTGTATGTATTTGACTACATGACCAATACGATTCAGCAACAGGTACACTCAGAAAAATGAGAAATTATATCCCATCTATGTATGATATATCAAAGTATATAAATTCATTCAACTGACATGTATAAGTAATTAAAACAAATAAAGAAATTTAAAAAAATAAATATGGACTTCAGAAGCACTGCAACCTGCAAAGGGAAGTCAGTCTCCCTAGTTTTAATCTGAAGCTTTCTCGGCAAGTTAGTGTCAAGTGTCTTCTGACATTATAATAGTTTCCTAGAGCTGCCATAGCCAAGTACCAAAAACTTGGTGAGTAAAATAACAGATGTTCACTTCCTCATAGGTTTGAGGACTATAAGTCTGAAATCAGGATTTGGATGACCACATGCTCTGTTGCAGAACACAATAATTGTTTTTTGCCTTTTATTAGCTCTTATGATTGCTGGTAATCCTTGGTGTGCCTTCACTTTCATTGCTTTATGATAACCTCTGCTATTGGCATCCATAACATGACAGTCCACTGTGTATCTCTATGCCTTCATATAGCATTCTCTTCTGTATGAGACTCTTGTCAAATTTCCCTCTTCCAATAAACACCAGTCTTTGGATTAGGGGCCACCTTAATCCACTAATTCCATTTCCAAAGAATTTATTTACAAATAAAGTTATATTCTGAGGTTCCAGGAACATAAGATTTGGAGGTATAGTATTTAATCTAGTACATTCAGTTAGCCTAGATGATCTGAGAAAGAACTCAGTTGAAGATTTTTATAACATTTGCTTTTGGGAAGATTCAGTAGTGGACCCTAAGATTCTTCCTGTCATTTTACAAATATCCTCATTTGTAAAGGAATCTTTGTATCGAGTAGCCCCATGTTAATTTTTGTCACATTAAGATAACTACTCTCCTCTATTTTCTTCATGGACACATGTTCTTATCTTATTTGAGAATTATTGCTTTGTCTCTCACCATTAGAATGAAATTAACTAAAGGCAAGGATCTTTCCACTCTTGTGCCAAGAACAGTTCCTGACATACGGGCTCTCAGTAAGTGCTCAGTGAATGATTAGATTTTGTTTACAGTACAGGGGATAAAATTCAGGGCCTCTTGAATAGCACACAGTGCTCTACCAGGTTGGATACATGGGGAGATTAATTCTGGTTCCTAGTAAATGACTTTATTTGGGTATTAACCCATATCATTCATTCTGCTTCCATTAATTAATTCACCACACATTTACTGACTGTATCCTATTTACCAGGCCCTTTATGTAGCACTGATGTTAACAATTGCAATCAAATTATGACTAATATTATTCAGTCTCTTAGAACTTGGACATTTATTTGGATAGGACATTGATATTCTCTAGAAGTTGTTAAAAAGATATCTGGGGGCTGTGGTTGTGGCTCAGAGGAACAGCACTCACCTGGCATGCATGAGGTAATGGGTTCAATCCTCAGCACCACATAAAAATAAAATATAAAGCTATTGTGTCCACCTACAACTAAAAAAAATAAATATTTTAATAGAGGATATCTGAATAGCACTACAACTTATGTAGAACTATGGTTTTTGCAGAGATGTGTACACAAACATAAGACTTATTCCTTGTTGATGTACTGCTTAGAGACCTACTTTGAATATAGGACTAAAATAAAAGTTAAAAGCTAAATAGGATGAAATCATGTCTATAGGGTGAATAAAGAAAAACAGGGATCATCTTCATCAGTTTGTGAAAATGTGACTAAAATTAAATGTATTGACAAGGGAGAGGGAAAAGAGGGTAGACAGTCCAGGATTACAAATCTGTCTGGAGCAATAGCATTAAGTATACTGAGAAATGAAGCTAAATGAATCAAATACAATAAGTTTACATATCTTTACTGAATGACTATTATCAAAAATACACTTATTCTTCCAAAGATGATTTAATAATGGTTTATAGGGCAAAATAAAGGGAAAGTAAAGATCCCCAGTGATTCTAACACATTGAGATACTGTCTACATAAAACTTCCAGATAAATTACAGGAAAGATAAATGAAAGTTTTACCATTAGATTGCTTGCATTAAATAGTGTTTTGATCACATCTCAGCCTTTTAGGTAAGATAAAGTATCAATAATTTGTAATAATATAGAATTGAAGAAACTGTTTGCCTGACAAACATTCCTTTTAAAAATTCAAGAGAGTTGACTTGAGCACAAAGTGACTCACAATATCTAGTATGTTCTCAATTTGTCTACTTAATATCCAATATGAACATCTACTATAGTAAAAGAAAACTAGATTTTATATCTCACTCTTCTTGTGACTATTTAGACCAAAACAAGAATACTATGTTTACATTTGAGTTCTGTTTTTTAAACATAAGCATCTACTTAGTTCATTCAGATGAGAATATACTATGTACAGGTAAGGATGACTAATTTATCAAGTATTTCAAGAGCTACATAGTGGAAAAGGAATATTTATATTCATAGATTTTCCCCCACAGGTATATAGTTGTGAAGGTAGAGGGACAGGGCCACTAAAGCCAGTGAAATGCCTCCACTACTTATTACCAAGTTACCTGAAATAAATTACATAACTTACTTTTAGTTACTTTACTTTTAATTTGTTCTTATACGTTTCTTAATCTCTAAATAATCATGTCTCCTTCCCTCACAGGATTGTTGGGATGGTTAAATAATTAAAATAAAATTTAAAAAGTGTTATAAAAGGGAAAGATAGTACATTCAAGATAAAAATAACTGTGAGGTAGGTTTTATCAACAAAGGAGGGCTATATAAACAATCTGAGCCATTTTAAATTCACAAATTTATTCATTCATTTAACAAATGTTTATAAGACTCACAATTTGACAAGCACAATACTAGGCACAAGGAATGTAACAGCAAACTCAGAAGACAAATCCTCTGCATTAAAGGAACTAAAAATATGGCAATGAAGACAGACAATAAACAATCATAAATGTATCATTAAAAATATTTTTTAATTGTAGTTGGACACAATACTTTTATTTTATTTATTTCTATGTGGTGCTGAGGATCAAACCCAGGGCCTCACATGTGATAGGCGAGTGTTCTTCTACCACTGAGCCACAACCGCAGCCCCCTTTATTTTATTAATATGTGGTGGTGAGGATGGGATACAGTGACTCAAGTGTGCTGGGCAAGCACTCTACCACTGCGCTACAACCCCAGCCCTTCATAAATGTAATCTAATGTTAGACAGTCATAAATGCCATGAAGCAAGTATACAAAATAAAGGTCTCAGTGATGGAAGAATATCCTTGCTTATATAGTGAGAGTAGTCTTCTGAGGAGATGACATTTGACCAGAGTTCTAAATAAAGCAACAGAGTAAGTCAATGGAATATCCATGAGCATTTCTTTGGAAGGTAGACTGGTAAGTGTATAAACCTTAAAACTGAAATAGCTTGGTGCATTGAGAACAACAAAGAGGCCAGTATGGTTGAAGCAGAGTGATATAAGGAGGTGGTGAAGCTTTCCAGAGGCGAGATCACATAGGGCTTTTTATCACATTTAGAAGTTATTATTTTCTAGTGAGTGGTCCAAGATTTGGGGAGGCCATTAGAGTAATTTGAGCTAGATGTGGCCCAATCTCAGTAATGTTTTAAAATCTCAAGATATATATTTAGATAAGGGTAACAAAATATTAAATAAGATATGTGCTCATTTTTTCAGAATTAAATGTATGGGTTGTTATGTTACCTTTGCTCCATGAAGTTTACAAGTAATTTATACAGGTGTGGTTGGTATTTCTTTGTGTTGAGATTCCATGACTTTTACATCCTATGGAGGTAGCATATCTAGGATTTTGCCTTATCTTCATAGTTTAACTCTGTTATGGACAAAATTTAATAGAAACAAAGAGGAAAAGTGATCAATTCTTTCTGAGAGATTGGGAGACATTTCACAAAGCAAGGGTTAATTTAAATTTGCTCTCTTAAAATAAGTAGAATTTGACCAGATGGGGATACAGAAGAGGAATATGCTAGTCTGAGGTATGAAAGTCCAAGAGGATGGGAAGGTAGTTGCCAATTATGGCCACACTAAAATGTTCCTTGAGATGTGATGGGAAAATAATCAATATCTATTTAGTGAGTCTCTGTTAAGTTTGAAGCTCTTTGATGGGAAAAGCTACATAAATGTGAATACACATATTAAACAATAGATAGTAGAATTAAAATGAATGTGCATGAAAGGTTAAGTGTTACCGAATGAATTAGCAAATGAATGACAGTCTGTCCTAGTTTTAATGTAATGTTTCAGTGTTGACTCATCCACTGCAGAAACCAGCATGAGGTTATTTATCTGGATATGATGAACCTCACACAAGGGTTGGATGATGGGTTGAGACCATAACCAAACCCAAAAGAGATTGTCACTGTCAGCATATCAAATCAAGAGACAGTTAAAATAACTCACAATAGAAATATTACAGTTGATTGTATAGACCAGAATTCAGTAAAACCAATCATATGCAAAAGACTAAGACTGAATTACAATCCTGTATATGCAGTTTTTACCTTGAGGGTACATTTGATATACTGTAACACATCATTTAGCCTGCAGCATTGCCACCTTAAAACAGCTAAAATGGAGGTGAATCTTTTAGAATAAAAAATGCATAAAGGTCCTTTGTTATTTTGTCTTAATGAGTATATCCACATCTATCTGATGCAGGTGGAAAGCCATATTGGTGAAGATTTGTGGCTTGATAATTAAGTTTTGACCTCCATTGAGAGAAAATCAGTCTAAAATTCTTTAGATTCTCAAGTATAGCTCTGAAACTAATTTATGAAGATATATATCATAAAGACACACTCCTGATATGGACACAATGTGCAGAAGATAATCTTCCTGACTTTTGTTAGTAGAATATATTTACTGAAAGCAAAAAGTATATAACCTAGAACCATAAGGATAAAAGCCCCTTCCTTCCATCTCAAAAATGTGAGGAGAGGAAGAGGGAGAAAAATATAACAGGTGTATATCAACCTCCCCTAGACTCAAAAATCAAAGGAAGAAAATGGTAAAAAGTTGAAGTAAACACTATGGCAGAGATTCTTCAAATATATTTGAGACAACAAGTGTGATTGGCATTGTGCTACCATAATTTAGAGTGCAGTGTGGTCTGGTCAGGTTGAGGGAAGTTCTAAATAGTATCTCAGAGCTGACTTTGATTTGTCTTTATGTTATAAGGTGGGTGAAATGAGAACATGAGGTCAACCAGGGTAAAGGAGAGGTGATAGTACATAAAAGTTGGGGCAGCACCTAGATACAGGCATTATATGAACAATGACTCAAATCAAGGAGCTTATAAACACTGAGTTGAGGCTAATTGACTCTTAGAATGAAGCAAAAAAGGCTCTTATCTGAAAAACAGAACCTTTTTATTTGTAGGGGAAATGAATCACTTAAAATTGCTTACATTATTATATTACATTGATAGTTATCTGGATTAGATGGGTATTTATGAAGAAGATCATTCCAGTCACAGATAAAATAGAAAACATTTTCTCTGCAGATCTGAGTTTCAGAGTGAATATGCTTATGATCCTACTACATATGTGTATTTACTGATTGCCATAGTTCTAGGACTCCAACATTGTTGGATTTTCATAAATTCTACTTGCACTTTTTAATTTTTAGATCAGGTGACCCTTAACTTCTAGGGCAAACAATTGTAGGCAAACATCCCAATGTTTAAACATGGATGAATTTCAAAGTTGAGTGTTATGGGTTGAATTGTATCCCCACAAAATTCACAAGTGGAAAATCAATTTGTATCTATAAAGTAGTAAAAAATGAATTAAAATGAAAATAATACCTTTATTTGCAACAGCATATACTGGAAAAATAGACATAATTTAGGGCTGGGATTATGGATCAGTGGTGGAGCACTTGCGTAGCACATGTGAGGCACTGAGTTTGATGTTCAGCACCATAAATAAATAAATAAATAAATAAATAAATGAATTGTGTCCCTCTATAATTAAAAATGAATGAATGAAGGAATGAATAAATAAATAAATTTAAGAGAACATCACAATACTCAGACCTGAAAATTAGCAAATACCTTTCAAAAAAGTTGAAGAAGACTTAAATAAAGGGAAAGATATCCAGTGTAATGGTTCAGAAGACTTAAGGTTGTTCCAATGCCAATATTCTCGTGACTTAAGATTTAATATGATCCTTATCAAAATCCAATGGGACTTCATTACAGAAATTAACAAAATTATCCTAAATTTGTTATGGAAACGCAAGGGACCCAGAAGAGCAAAAAGAATCATCAAAAACAAAACAAAAAATTAGAGAGGATTCAACACTTTTCAATTTCAAAAATTATTACAAAGTTACAATAATCAATATATTGTGGTATTGTGGTACTGCTATAGAGGAGATTATATATATAAAGTCAAAGAGGGTTTGAGGTATAGCTGCTCAGTGGTAGTGTAATTACCCATATGCTCAAGTCCCAGAGATCAATCCTTAACCCACCCAAAATAACATATGCAATCAAATGCAATATAACTTAGAGGCCAGAAATAAACTCACATATTTAGAGTACATTGATTTTGAAAAAAATGCCAAAATTATTCAATGAGGAAAAAATGGTCTTTTCAAGTGACTTTATCAACACTGGATATCCACATGCAAAAGAACAAATTTCTATCTTTACTTTAGAACATATACAACAATTAAATTGGTCAAAGACCTAATATAAGAACTAAAACTATGAAACTCTTAGAAATGAACAGGAGTGTAAATCTTTATAATTATGAATTAGGCAATATCTTATTAAATATGACCCCAAAAGCATAAACAGTAATAAAAAACGTAAATTGGACATCAAAAATATTAGATATTCACTTCAAAAAAATACCATAAAGGAAGTGAAAAATACATCCACCAGAATGAGATAAAATATTCATAAAATATATATCTGATAAAGGTGTAGTATCCAGAATATATAAAGAATATTTACAACCCAATATTTTAAAATGATTAAAAAGAAAGGAAATAATTTAAATAGCCAATTATTCCAAGATATAGCCAAAAACATATACTACATCATTAGTCTCTAGAGGTATGCAAGTAAAACCTTCACACTAGGGGGATGGGGGTGTGGCTCTGTGGTAGAGCACTTACCTAGCAAACATGAGGCACTAGGTTCTATCATCAGCACCACATAAATCAACTAAAAAACAAACAAAAAGTATTGTGTAGGTCTACAACTAAAAATATTTTTTAAAACTTCACACTAGGATTAGTATAATCAAAACCAGACATTAGTGTGTATTGATGAGAATGTGGAGAAATTGGAGCCCTCATATATTTCTTATGTGAATGTAAAATGACACAGCCACTGGGGAAAACAGTTTAAAAGTTCCAGAAAAGTTTTATATAGTATCTACATGATCTAGCAATTCCACTCCCAGGTATATACTCAAAAATAATATATACTGATTGAAAAATATTAAGAATTGAATTATAAAATTATTAATAAATTATAATAATTTCTATTATCTACAAACAACATTTACCATTTATGATGGCATTTATGGCTCAGCATTGTTTATGGCAACAGGATTTCATAAATTTCATGTAATCATTAATACCACTTTCCTAGCAGTATGTTTCCTGTGACAACTAAACTTTCATTTTATATCCAATCATCACTTTGGCTCTGAAGCTGCTGCTTCAATTTAAGGTTGGGTTGAGGAAATAAAATAAAAAAGAAAATGTCTTATGTTTTTCTTCTCTGGACTATTTGACATTTATACAGAGACATGCCTTATAGAATAAAGATACACAACCTTTAAAATTATTGCTCATATTCTTTCAAGACCCAGTGGTTAGCCCTGTGCCAAAATTTACTGTCTCTTTAGAAAGAACATGTGCACATTGTAGAGATTTGGAATATACTGTATTATCAAAAACTTTGAGTATTTCTATATTTGGTCAAAGGAAAACCAGCATTTCTGGTAGTAAATATTCACATTTGCACTAGCAGTGACATAGGTTGTTTCTTTGTCTTATTGGTTAAGAGCAAACCAGAGAGTATGGGACCCAAGGTCCAATATCTTATAGTCAACTGAGTATAGTCCTTCTGTTGGGAATGGAAAAGAAAGATATAGCAATATTTGACATATTGTTTTGCTTATCATGAAATGTAAAGGGTTATATCTTCTAAGCACACCTTGATGACTTAGATATCCAAATGTTGAGGAACAGTAGACAAAAATTATCTCATCAGTCATCAAAATAACACAAAGTTAGGCTCCGACCACATACTCATTTAAATATGGCATTCTATTCTACATGCCACTGTTTGATTAGAATCATATGCATTCACCAATTTTATATCTAAGGAGTACCTGACTCTACAAAATGCTCTGGTGATCTAGTGACCAAAGAATGAAAGGACCAAATCCAGTTTTGTTTGTGCTTGTTTTTCAGGGGCCAACCTGAAAGAAAAGATTTTCTCTAAGAAGTCCCAAGAATAAGATCATGGTATTTGCAGGGAAATGGATGGCATTAGAGAAGATTATGCTAAGTGAAGTTAGCCAATCCCTAAAAAACAAATGCCGAATGTTTTCTCTGATATAAGGGGGGGGGGTGACTCAAAGTGGGGTAGGGAGGGAGAGCATGGATGAAAAATTACCTCTAGATAGGGAATAGGGGTGGGAGGGAAAAGGAGGGAGAAGGAGAATAGCAAGGATGTTGGAAGGAGACCCTCATCATTATACAAAATTCACGTATGAAGATGTGAACTTGGTGTCAACATACCTTATATACAATCAGAGATATGATAAATTGTGGTATGAAGGTGTATTAAGAATTGTATGCAAAAAAATAAGAGAGCTCATGTATAATGGCATAATTTGGTGTGAATGTACTTTATATACACAGTTACGAAAAATTGTGCTATGAATGGATAATTATGAATGTAATGCACTCCACTATTGTCATGTTTGTAAGAAATAAAAAAAATTTAAAAAGTATTTTTCTGACTCAACTGCTTCAGACTAGATTTGAATAAATTAGTTCATCATAGTCTTTATCATGAAACAAAAAAAAAGAAGTCCCACATTAAGAGTTTACAGCAGGATCTGGGACAATACTCAGTGGTAGAGCACTTACCTAACATGAGTGAGGCACTGGGTTCAATCTTCACCAAATAAACAAACAAACAAACAAATAAATAAATAAATAAATAAATAAATAAATAAATAAAGTTATAAAGATGTACATATTTTTTTAAAAAAAGTTTAAACCAAAGGAATCTTTGTGTGTAGTTGGAATGTAAAGTTATCTGTATTTAATCACAATTGTTAATGAAAATCTATGGGCATAAAATAAACCCAGTGGCTCTTTTTAAATGCTGTGCTTTCATTATCTCCATATGTTATTTTATATAACTTCACAGCAAAGCAGTCCTTAAATTTAAAATCTCAGGTTTCAATAAATAGATATATATTATTTAGAAGAGTTGGAAATCCTGCAAACTGTGTGAATTAGTGGTAAAACAGAATATAAAAATCTAATATCAGATGGCAAGTCCAAAATGTGAAGATCTAATAAGAGAACAACATACCCAGATCCCCTTCACTTATATACAAAATGAAACATCAGCATGGGTATAAAACTAAAGACTAGAAATTTCCCATGTATTGCATTTTATGTCATTGTAAATGAGGAATACTTTTAAACATGGTGGACATTAGACAGATCTCAGCACAGAATTTCATGGAATATGGCTTGGTGACACAATGTAAAAAAAAAACAAAACTATTTATTACCTTTACTACTGGCATTATAATTTCAGTAGTTGAACTGATGGGCTAAATAAGCATTATAATGCAGCTGCAAAACCCTAAAGAAATTGTAGACAGGCTATTAAACTGTGATTTATGAAGTCAGCTTTTCTTCAGCTAAGTGATTAGAATTTAATAAGTTGGCCTACTTAGCTTTTAACTATACACAACCAGTCAGAAGAAAAAATATATGAGAAATAGACATGTGAGAAGATTCATGTCTCATTTCCTAGTAGGCCATTTATTCAATTATCAAACAGTACTTCAAAGTGAAGTGATAGACAATATAAAGTAATGCAAAATGTGGACCCTGTCTTCAGGAGGATTATTTATTCTAATATGTGAGTGAGATTTGTACACAAATACCTACATTACAAGGCATCATGGAAGCACAGATATATACTGTGCAGGACAGATATAGGCAAAATACAGCTAGCTGGGGAGTTAAGAGAAAGCTTTTAAAAAGCCTTTATTTAGCTTCAGTGGTGTGTCCCTGTTTGGATATGAAGAAGGGAAGAGTTGTATACAAATAGTCATGGGTACAAGTGGTAATTCACTTTTATTAAAGTTTGTTAATGAGAGTAAAAATACATAAGGCTAGAGTTAGAAAATTTTTAGTTCATAAAAAATATATGATCTCTGAAGTATGAAATATGGTTAAAAGCTTTCATTAGATTCAATTCACCATGTATTTACCAAGGTCCCAATATATATGCACAATATAGGGAATTCAGGGCAGAGTCTCTTGATACAAGGAGGGCAAATCATAGACAACTGTAATAGTTAGGGTGTAATGATGGTCAAAATGAGGGTGGAAATTAGAGATATTAAAGATAACAAGAACAGGTACCTCATTTATCTTGTGCAGTTGTGTCTACTTTTTCCCTACAATGGTGCCTGAAAACAGAGTATGTATTCCATAAGTAACTAAGTGAAGCAACAAATAAAAAGGCAGATTAAACACAGAGGTTTATGTCTAAATGAGTGGGGCAATGGAGTATTTATTAATAAGTCTGGAAAAGAAATCCATTTGAATGAAAACAAAAGTCGAGTACAATGTACTTTCTTCTTGAAAGATACTTATGATGAAATCCTAGCACCTTGAACACCCACCAAAGAATCAGAGCATCTTGTCTTCAAGATTTAGATAAACATTAAATGTTTTGACTTTGTCATATATCTGCAACAAATGGCAAATAATTTGAGAGGAAATTAAAAACCACCTCTTTGATAGAAATAAATGCCAAAAGTAAAGGTGGTCACTGTCAATGAGAAGGCCAGTTAGAAAGAATTGATTACACTGTGAATGGGAGGAAATATGAGGTTACATTGAAGATCAATTTGTGAATAAAAATTGAATTTAACAACAACAAAGAAAAACCTAATTTATGTGTTAACCAAAAGACAAGAGAACCATATGTTTTCCTGCTCCACAGGCCCCATTGCAGGACATTGCTGAACCAAAAAAATCGAGTTATAGCAACAGAAGGCCAATATACTTTCTTCAACTCTGTTCCCAGATGTCTGCCTTTATGAAAGTGTCATTTCTAGGAATAAATGTGTAATATCTCTAGTACAATAGGGAATAGCTTAGTCGACACACAGTTGAACAAGTAAAATTCCTTAATATAATGAATTAAATACTTACTGCATTCTAAATCCATTCATTTTAGTGTTCTAAGCCCTAGACAGTGTGTACTGATTATCCAGTTACCCAATCTTAAATGAGATATGGGTTTCCATCATATCTCATATAAGAAGATCAGTAATTTATGCTCTTTATTGAATTTATTAGATATTTAGCTGTTAAGAGGGCAAAGGGAGCTAAGATAAGAAGAAACTAAATGATTTCTGACTTGGGAAACTTTGTTTCAGATTTCTTTGTATGTTTCAACCAGGTAAAAAAAAAAATAGACTTTTCTCATGGGTAACTGAGATAATAGATAATAAATAGGCTCTTTTGTTCTCTTCAGTTTGGAAGAAGAATGTAAAATGAAGTGTAGCAAGTGCTTCATAAAAGATGTTATAGCCTTTGGAAGTCTGAATCATTCACTTAATCTTCCTGGAAATTTTTATATTGACATAGGAGACACAAATTATACATCAATTCATCCATTTAATTATTCATTCAGCCAGTATTTATTTTGAAAATATTAATGTCAGGAATAGTTCTGTATAAGGGGATGCAGGTTAAACCAATCCAAACAAATCACCTGCCCTCATAGAGAAAATAATGTATATGAGTAAAAAGAAAATGAATGAATGAGTGAATGTCTTATCAGATAGTAATAAGTGCTATCAAGCAAAATAAGTTAGAGTACATATATAATGAATGATGGAAGGACTACAGATAGTTTAGATGTTCTTTTCATAATTGATAGTGGTTCTTATTTTAACATTTATAGATATGAAGGTAAGTGTTTAAGTGTTTCTCTAAAGAAAACTAAAAAGTTAATGCATACAGACTACTGGTTCAAAGTTACCTACTTGTTCTACTATTATTGTTCCAATAATTAATTTTATTCTGTGACAAAACAATTCCCATCATTCTGTTATTTTTAACATTATGTACAATAAACTCAAGTTATTTTTAATAAATCATTCAGGAACTGTTCTCTAAATATTAATATATAATTTTGTCATACCTTATTATAAATTTCTTTCAGAAGAAGTGGATATTTCCATAAATAGTATCAAGTTTCATTTACTTGAAATTATTTAAAGAATTTCTGATTATAATATATTTTACTCTCTGTTCATTAAAGAACCCCTAAATCTGAGGCAGTGTATTAGATAGTTTTGTTGTCACTGTAACCAAAAGACTTGAAAAGAACAATGCAGAAGATGAAAAGTTTACTTTGGCTCATGGTTTCACAGGTTTAGTGTATGGTAAGCCAACTCCACAGGTCTGAGCCTGAAGTAAGGCACAATCTCATGGCACAAGGGTGTGGAAAAGAAAAGCAACTCAAGACATGCTAAAGATGAGGTGGATCCTCCACTGTTCCCCACACCCATGAACATCTTGGTGGATGAGTGTCCTGTGGATCAGGGGCTGCCTAAGCTCTTGGCTGAGGTAGTCTTTGAGAAGTGCAGTCAGATCTCACTGTCCCAGTCTACCACTGCCTCCCTGTCAAATAAGTGACTCTTGGGAAAGGAAGAGATAGTGGGAGAGGTTGCTTGACCCACTTCAAATGCATGTTTTGAGATGTTTGGAGATTTCAGCAGTCATGTGTTCATTGCTCCAGGATCTGGTGTACTGTTCTCATAAAACTGGGAGGATGAAGAAGAGAAAGAATGTAGCTGCTTCACTAATGGCTTTCTGCCTTTCCTTCAGTCTCTATCCAACGAGCTGTATTATTTAATTTCATTATTTAAATCTGCACTGGCTTTCCTCTTCATTTGTCAGGGCATAATGTGATATACCCACTGTCCCAGCAAAGAGGGACAAGAAGAATATAGACCCTAAAATGACCCTCAGTAAGGATCTTGAACAGAACCAATATCTGTCATGGAACAAAATGTTCATTCTCTGCATGAATTCACTTATTCATTCACTGTTTATTGAAGACCTGTTTGAAGCTAGATAGAAAAGTGTCCTTAGGAAATTTATTCCAGTTTTTAGCCTTCAGCAGATTTCAGCTCCATGACTCTTCTTTCTGCCCACCCATTAGGTGATGGTGTGTGTTTCAGAGATGACTAAATTTCTATTCTGAGCTTATAGTTACTGTTTTAGGTCTTAATTTGGGAAGAAGTTGGAGGCCATTATCATCTGTCCTGATTAGGTGGCCTGGCTCTTTTTCTTTAGATCCTTCTGTTCCAGAGCCACAGGAATCCTGAAAACTCACTGAAGACACCTGCTTTTATAGCGTTCAGGAGGCACTGAGGAAGGTCCTAAGACCTCATAGGCACTTTCCCTAAAGATGGCAGAAGTAGAATGAGAACTCTGGGTCTCTCCTTTGCCTTAATGGGTCTATGAATTTCTTGTCCATCTTGTTCTCTTTTTGTTCATGTTAAAAGAAAGCATGGAGTACTAATATTGCCATAAATTGTGTATCTTTTGGCAAGACACTGTACTTTTCTAGGTCTCATTTTCCCTATCTGTAAAACAGGGTTTAGACCAGGTGTTCCCTGGTATTCTGTAATGTGCTTCTTGCTGCCATCCTTTCTCTCTCTTGCTTCTCTCTATTCCCCACCCCGCCCCCCGGGAATGTGCAGGGTCACTGGGTTGTATATATGTGTGATTGAACAAAGGGATTTAGCCTCATGTAGCATGTAGAAGGATATAATTCATACCAGAGTTACCCAGCAAAAAGCTCTGGCCCACTGATTTGTTCTGCATGTGTAGAATCTCCCTTATGCTGGTGGGACTGAAAATTGGTGCAGCCAATATGGAAAACAGTATGGAGATTCCTTGGAAAACTGGGAATGGAACCACATTTGACTCACCTATCCCTCTCCTCGGTCTATACCCAAAGGACTTAAAAACAGCATGCTACAGGGACACAGCCACATCAATGTTTATAGCAGCACAATTCACAATAGCTAAACTGTGGAACCAACCTAGATTTCCCTCAGTAGATGAATGGATAAGCCAATCCCAAAGAAAACAAATGCCAAATGTTTTCTCTGATTTAAGGATGCTGATTCATAAAGGGGTTGGGGGTGGGAGGCATGGGAGGATTAGATGAACTCTAGATAGCAGAAAGGGGAGGTTGCAGTATGGAGGGGGCATGGGGGTAGGAAAGATAGTAGAATGAGATGGACATCACTACCCTAAGTACATGTACGGAGGCACCAATGGTGTAACTCTACTTTGTGTACAAGCAGAGATATGAAAAATTGTGCTCTATAGGTGTAATATGATTATGATGCATTCCACTGTCATATATAACACATTTTTTTAAAAAGTAAAGAAAGAAAAAAAACAGTGACAGCTGGGTACAGTTGCACATGCCTGTAATCCCAGTGACTCCAGAGGCTGAGACATGAGGATTGTGAGTTCAAAGCCAGCCTCAGCAATTTAGCGAGGCACTAAGCTACTCAGTGAGACCCTGTCTCTAAGTAAGATTCAAAATAGAGTTGAGGATGTGGCTCAGTGGTCAAGTGACCCTGAGTTCAATCTCTGGTACCAAAAAAAAAAAAAAAATAAAAATATTCAGAGATAGCTCCCCTTCCCAGGGACAAAATATAAAGCCTAAAGTCACACCTCCAGTGACCCACATCCTCTAGCTACTCCCCACCTACCTACAGTTACCATGCAGTTAATCATATAAGTGGATTAATTGACTGATAAGTTCCAGGTTCTCACAACCCAATGGTTGCACCTCTGAACTTTCTTGTATTTTCTCACATATGAGCTTTTGGGGCCACCTCATATCTGAACAACAACTGGCTATTTCTCTAAAATTTTAAATAAAATAATAACTACCTAGCCAGACTCATTCAACAAGCCTCGGGGAAATAAAGTTCTTCTCTTTAACCCAAACATGTAATTTGCGGTATCTTCCAATATTTTGTCTTAATTTTTCACACCTATTGATCCTTGGTACTGCCTCCATGACTCATCATTTCTCTCCTTAAATAATTGGATAGATGCATAAATTGTTTAGCTGTGTTTTTGTCTTTCTTCCTACCATTCTTTTTTCCCAAAGTGATTAACTAATATTCACAAAATACAGCTTTGATCACATTTCTCCCATTTTAAAATCTTTTTTTTTTAATTTTTTATTGTGGGTTGTTCAAAACATTACAAATTTCTTGACATATCATATTAAAATCTTTAATGGCTCTTCTTTGGTCATTAAGATACATGTGTTTATCTAAAAGAACTTGATATATTATAGTACTAGAAAACCAGTACCATGGAGAAAGCTGTAAGCCAACAAGGAACTAAGTAACATTGTGCTTGCCCTTCAACTCAGTTGATGTATCCATGAAAAAGCACAAAAGAGATTGAAATGCCAGGTAACAGTAGATTTTCTAAACATTTTCAGAAGTAATAATATTCATATTGTATATATAATTCCATAAAGTATGAAAAAAGAAATGTTTTTGAATGCATTTAATGAAGGCAGCTTTCCTGTGACATCACATTTTAGATATGTATGAGAAATAAACAGAGTTACAAGGCAATATCTCTTATGAATATATATGAAAAAAATCCAAATTAAAATTGTATCATATGCAGAGGGATAAAATATATTTTGACAAAAATAAATTATTCCAGTAAGGGAAGTTGATTTAATATGTCAAATTCAATGCAACTCACTGTGCTAAAATAGTAAAGTAGCAAAATTATAATATTTCAATTTATGCAGAGAAATAATTTATTAGAATTGAACACTCATCCATGGAAAAAATACTTATCAACGTAGCATAAAAGTGAATACCTTTAAAATGATAAAAGTATCTATGAATGCCCTATAGTAAATATCATTCCTAAAATAAGGAATGAAAAAAATGACAAATTTGTAACTTCTATTGACAATTCCACTAGAAATTCTGCACAGTGTAATGTAAAAATAAAATTCCCAATAACTAGAATAGAAGAAATACAGATGTGATTATTATTATACGACATCAATATAAACATGTAAAGTAATAAACAAATAGTCAACCAACTCTGAATTATTGAATCAAATTTGACAAATTGCTGGATATAAGATTAATTAAATATCAATTTTATTTCTATATAATAGAAACAAAAACACTTAAAATAAAACTAAAATGCCATATAAAGTAACATCAAATTAAATTTCTAGAAAATAATTTTAAATTTAATTTTAAAATTAAAGTTATGAATGACATTTTTATATAAATATTACTAAGAGAAAAAAATTTAAGTCCCTAAAAATAGCATACTACACTGATGCAGCCATATCAATGTTTACAGCAACTCAATTCATAATAGCTAAGCTAAGGAAAAAACCTAGGTGACCTAAAATAGATGTGGTTTATATGCACAATGGAATATTACTATGTCAAAAGAAAGAAAAACTTTATGACATTTTTCAGACAATCTGGCCTCTGGAGACTATCTGAATCTGGAAATTATTACGCTAAGTGAAATAAGTCAATCCCAATAAACCAAAGGCCAAATGTTCTCTCTGATGTGTGGAGGCTAACAAACAATAAGGGGGAGGGAAAAATAGAAGTTCAATACATTACTGAAAGGAGAATGAAGGGGAGGGAGGGAGATAGGAATAGGAAAGACAGTGGAATTAACTGGACATGACATTCCTATGTATAGAAAATTTAGCAATATACCACAGTAAATCTCCACATCATGTACAACCACAAGACTGGGATCCTAATTAGAATAAGATGTGATCCATATTTGAATAAATAAGTCACATTATACTCTACTGTCATGTATACTAAAAAGTACAAATTAAAATATTCAGCTGGGTGCAGTGCTGCACTCCTGGAATCGCAGCAGCTTGGGAGTCTGAGGCAGGAGGATTGCAAGTTCAAAGCCAACCTCACCAACTTATCAAGAAATTTAGCAACTCAGAGAGAACCTGTCTGTAAACAAAACATAAAAAAGGGCTGGGGATGTGTCTCAGTGGTTAAGCATCCCTGGGTTTAATCCTAAGTAACAACAACAACAACAAAAAAATATCAGAGATTATAGTATTTACATTTCTGTTTGCTAAAGAAAATTTTATCTTTAGGTACCAGTTACTACAGCAAAGCCACATCTTCTAAGACTTCAGTTCTTTTTGAAACATAATAATGATTTGGTATATTTCTTTTATTGTTGTTACATAATTGATGATGAATTTGTAACTTTGCCTCTACTTACTTATTTTTGGGCTGACTATGGAACCCAGGATCTCATGCATGCTAAACAAGTGCTCTATCCCTGAGCTACACCCCTAGCACCTTAATTGCTTTGATAATATCTGAAACCAAAGTTGTTTTGATACGTAATGTTTCCTTTCTTTCAAAGTAAAAATAAATGAATAAATAAAATGTCCTAAACATTGAGTTATAACATGTTTGCAGACTAGAAAACTCAATATGTTAAAATGTCATTTTGCCTGATTTGATCTATTTGTACACCTCAAATATAAATGATTTTTGTCAATTGTACCTCAGTAAATTAAGAAAAGTTTGCAAATTTGACAAATTAATCTATAATTTATATGGAAAAGACATGGTAAAGCAAGAGTTACTAAGAGACTATGCATTTGGCTCAGACTTAAATAAACAAAAAGTTGTAAAGGATAAATTAGAAAATACACATTACACATTACACATGTAGATGTGTACACACACACACGATCACTTGATTTTTGAACATATATATTATGAAGCAATAGGAAAATTATTGTTGTTTCAGTGAATAACTCTGAGCCATTTTGATATATACTTGGGGAAAAACTGGCCTTTATTCTGGCCTTAACATCATATAAAATTATGAATGGTAGATGGTTCACAGTGTGAAAAGTAAAACAATACTTCTTCCAGGAAAAGTAATAAATATTGGAAATAATCTCTGTAACTTTGAGTATGCAAAAATTTCTTTATTAATTTAGAAAACACTAATTATAAAAGATAATTTGAATCTTACTAAAATGTATCATAAGAATATGATGAGGCAAAACACAGCATTGGAAAATGTATTGTAATACACAATTGTTATTCACAATTCTGATAATAGATTCATGTAAAGAATATATAAGGAACTCTTGAAATCAACCAGAACACCAACTCAATAAAAATGGGCAAACGAACAGACTTTTGCAAAGGATAATATATGTTGAAAATAAATATTTAAAACTATCCAACATCATTTGTTACTAAGAAAATGCAAATTAGAACTGGAATGAGATATATTTATAGAACCACTACAAAGTTTAAAATTAAAGATGGTCAATATCAAGTGTTAATAACAATGTACAGAAACTGAAATATCCATGAACTGCTGATAAGCATGTCAATTGCTTTAACCAATTTTAGAAAATCCTTTGCTAGTAGTGTCTACCAAAGATATGGTGTCTTATGTACAGTGTTCCCATTGCTGTATAGCAAAAAGAAATATATATATATATATATATATATATATATATATATATATATATATATACACATATACACACACACACACATACATGTGCCAAAGCATACACAATGTTTTACATAGAATCTTTATTTTATTAGTCCCCTCAGGGATTCAATTCAAATTGGTGAATAAATTGTGGTTTAGCAATTGGGGGAATATTATACAATCATAAAAATTAACAAATCTAGGCTACATGCAACAATATGGATAGATCTTAGAAATGACACAGTGAGCAAAGAAAGGTAAGCATGAGAGTAAATGCTAATATTGTAATATGCTTCTTTTTCTATTTCACACATATTCACACAAGAGCACACACAAAAGTAAGCAAAATTGATCATATTAAATATTAGTATAGGGGGGCCTGGAGTTGTGGCTCAGTGGTAGAGTGCTTGCCTAGAATGTGCACATTGTAGGGTTTGATTCTCAGCACCACATATAAATAAATGAAATAAATATCCATCAACATCTAAAAATTTTTTTAAAAAAATATTAGTAGAGTATTACTTCTGGCAAAAATTGGAGAATATTTAAGAGATTATATTAGATTCTGGTAACGTTTTGTTTCTCAGTATTAGTGGTGATTACAAGTGTTCATGTTCTGAACATTCACTGAGCTTTTCTGTTATAGTTTGTGTATGATATTTGACAATTATATTGTCATTGTGGATTCTTATAAGGCTTTATTAATTCTCAAATGAGAGTTCATCCCTAGAAGAACTCATGAGATTTAGTTTGAGAATTTCCACTAATTGTAAGGTTTTGTTTTTACTTTTCCATGTTTATATTTCTAGAGAATTCTGGAATAGAAAACCAGTCCTCCATATCCAAGGGTTCCACATGTGTGGACTCAATGAAGCACAGATTGAAAATATTTGAAAACAAAACTTCATCTGTTATGAACATGTACAGATTTTTTTTCTTGTCACTGTTCCCTAAACACATATTAACAACTATTTACACAGCATTGTAATCTATTGTATTAGATATTATGAGTCATCTAGAGATTAAACTATATGGTAGAATTTGCATAGGTTATATGTAAATACTATACCATAGGGATTTGAGCATCTGCAGATTTGGTATCCAAGAGTTTCCTAGAACCAATCCTTTGCAGATATTAAGGGGAAAGTCTATTCTCAAATTTCAAACAATTTTCTACTAAATGACCTTACTGAGATTGTTCCCTATTGAAAACTAAAATGTGTTCATATGTTTTTCTATCATTGGGGAACATAGTACCTTCTTTCCCTCTCCATCTCAAATTATAACGAGTTCCAGATTGTGATAGAGAACATGTAGGTTACATATAATGAGACTCTTTAATATAATTTTTGAATTGCATATATGTTCATTTTAAATAATAAAATAATAAACACACCTGCCCTTGGCATAATTAGCCCACTTAGATTTTCTAAATTGTATCCTGATAGGTATTCCAAAAGTTGACTTATAAAATCATCTTCTTCTTTTTCTGATTATTTGTTTAATGTGCAATTACTTTCATAAAGTAAATGAATAACAGAGATGTGTTCATTTAATTGGTCATTATTTATCAAGTGCTTATTATGTGGTAGCATCTTTCTGCATTTCAATTTTACTTAATTCCCACCAAAAATTCTTTAAGGAAGATTTTAATATACAAATATGTGAATGTGGAAATTGAGAACTGCAGATTGTCATTTGCCTTTCTGGCACCAAAGATCTTGTTTTCTCCACTATAATATACTCCCTTTTTTATGGTACAAGTAAATTGAACAGAGGAAGAGCTCAGGAATCTTGCAGAAAGCAATGATCTGGAAAGCCTTCCCAGAGTATGTAGCAATAGGAGGTTTAAAAGGGTAAGTCAATTGAAGAAGTGAGGAAAAGCAGACATACCTATGCATAGGCATTATGTTCCTTGAGAGCATGCTAATTCATAAACAGTGCATCACAGCTATAATTTAGGTTGAAAGGATATACATTTGTTTCAACAGGAACTACATCATGAAAGACTTTGGATTCATATTAAGGACATATTAATACACTATTTTAATAATCAGCACATGGAGTGCTTTTTAAAATTCTAGAATAATATTCATATATCAAAATATTAACAGGTCATTATAATCATTCCACTGAGTATAGTACTCCTTTGCCCCCTTTCTGTTCATCATATGTGGCCAAACCCAAACATATGCATTCTTTATGCTGGAAACAAACATAAAAGACTAAAAACACATCAGTCTACTGGCAATTATCACTTTAAAATTAAGATCACTATTTTTATTCAGGTCCTTCCTATAATCCTATTGCTCTTTTTTTTTGTTTATTCTCTTCATCTCTAAAAACTTCCAAAACATCTTCTCAAATCCTCTTGGCTTATAATTCTGCTTTCTCTTTCACCAGGAATGTTAAAGAATTAGAAAAAAAATTTTCCAAATGCTCCCACCATCAACATTTACCCACCTACCTACATCTGTGCCTATAAAGTAAATCTGTGCCAGATTAGAGACATCTTTCCAGCAATCTGCCCCTCTTCTTTTATATCAGTAGATTTACCCCCACTCTCTAATGAATAATTCTAGTCAGTGTTTTAAAATAAGCTATATCTCCAAAATGAAAATAAATCTTTTTAAGCCCAGTTATCCCTCTATTTGCAATTTTATTCCTTTTTATTTACAGTGAACCATTTGAAAGTGTTATAAATAAAGTATGCAATTATTTTCATTCTCCATTCCTTCCCTCTCCCTCTCCTAATGGAATTTCATTTTTATTACAATGTTAACTTTTATTTAATGATGATACTGTATATTATTTAAAAACTGCACCCCCCTGAAGTCTCTTCTTTTTAAAAAAAAATAAATTATATTCATTTTAACTGGTACATAAAACTATACAAAGTTAAGAGGTGCCATATGATATTTTGATACATGCAAATACTGTGTAAGGTTTAATTTAAATCAGTTTATACAATCTATCTCAAACATTTATCATTTCTTTATTGTGATAACATTCAAGGACTTTTATTACAGCTTTTTGGAAAGTTAAATACATTATTTTTGTCTGTAGTCACCCTACATACTATTAAATAGCATACCCAAACTGCTGACAAACTTAGTTCCCACTGATAAATCTTTTCCCATCCCCCATTATCCTTACAACTTGGATCTCTGATAACCACCATTTTACCCTAAACTTTTAAGACTTAGATTATTTTAGAATTCACATGACTAAAATTGTGTAATATTTGTCTTCCTGTGCCTTCATTTCCATCCATAATGTAGCAAATGACATGGTTCCATTCTTACATATGACTGAATATTATTCCATGGTACCTATGTACCATGATATTTTGTTCATTAATCAGTTGATGTACTGGTAGGTTGTTTCCAATTCTTGGCCATTGTAAATAGGGTTGCAATGAACATGGGGGTGAAAATGAAAATGTCTCATCAACATGCTATTTTCAGTTCCTTTGGAGATACACCCATTAGTGGGATTTATGGATTATATTGTAGTTCTATTTTTAATTTCTGAGGAACTTTCATACTGTTTTCCACAAAAGCTATTCTAATTTACATTCCTACAAGTAATTTGCAATGATTCCCTTTCTCCAAATTCTTGCCAGTATTTGTTATCTTTTATTTTTTTGATAAGTTAATATCTCATGGTGGTTTGAATTTTTATTTTCCTGACGATTACTGATGTGGAACACATTTTCCTATACTTGCCAGACAATTTTATGTCTCCTTTTGAGGAATATCTATGAAAATGTATTATTCATTTTTTTAATTGAATTATTTCTTATTTTTTCTATTGAGTTTTCTGTGTTTTTTATATAACCTGGACATTAGCACCTAATTAGATGTAAAGTTTGCAAATATTTTCTCCCTTACTGTCTATTGTCTGTAAATTCTTTAATTGGTTCCTTGCCTATGCACAAGATGATTTCCATTCCTTTAACATATATACCCTGGAATGGGATTGCTGGATTATATGGTAGTTCTATTTTTAAATTTTTAAGGACACCGTATACTGTATTTAAAATATATATTTATTTTTAGTTTTAGGTTGACATAATACCTTTATTTTATTTTTATGTAGTACTGAGAATAGAACCCAGTGCCTCACACATGCTAGGCAAGTGCTCTACCACTGAGCCACAACCCCAGCCCTGGGACTATATACTGTATTCTAATTTATATTTTCACCACAAGTGTGTAAGTATTATCTTTTCTCACCTTTTTGCCAGCACTTGTTATGTTTTTTTGGGGGGTGTACTGGGGATTGAACCCAGGAGTGCTCAACCATGGAGCCACATCTCCCCCCCCCCTTTTTGGTATTTTATTTAGAGACAGGATCTTACTGAGTTGCTGAATTGCTTAGGGACTCACTAAGTTTCTGAGGCTGATCCTGAACTTGTGATCCTCCTGCCTGAGCCTCTCTATCTACTGGGATTATAGGCATGAATCATCATGCCCCATTTAATACTCTTTGATAGTAGCAATTGTTAATGGAAAGAGGTAATATCTCATTGTGATTTGACTTGAATTCCCCTGATGCTTAGTAATGCTGAGTACTTTTTTCATATATGTCTTCTTTTGAGGAGTGTTTTGCAAAGTCCTCTGACAATTTTTGAATCAGCTTATTTAATTATTGTTGTCTTTTAATTGAGTATTTAAACTTCATTTTTATATTCTGGACATCAACCCCTTCTCAAGTGTAAAGATTGCAAATATTTTCTCCAATTATGTGGGCTGTCTCTTCACTCTGTTTATTACTTCTTTTGCTGAGCAGATATTTTTCATTTAATGTAATCTCATTTTTCTATGTATTCTTTTCTTTCATGTTCTTTTTTCCTCCTGAAAATACTTGTCTATTCAAATATTCAGAAGCATCCCCCCCCCCGTTTTCTTCTAATAGTTTCAAAATTTTATATCTTACCTTTAAGTCCTTAATCCATTTGAGTTGTGTGATCTGTCTTTAAATATTATCTAAAATGATTATGGTTTGTAAATATATGTCTCTATAACTCTCTCCTAGATACTAGGACCATATATCAAACTGAATCTTCAGTGTTACTACTTTGATATCTAACACACCATTCAAACAATATTCCCAAAACTAAAGACCTGATATCCTATTTTAGTCAGCTATTTTTGTCAATGTGATGAAAAGACCTGATAGTAACAATTAGAGGATGAAAAATTTATTTTGGCTAGTTTTATCAGATGTCTTAGCACATATATGTTCAACTCCATAGCTCTTGTCTAAAGGTTGAGTTAGAACATCATGGCAGAAGGGCATGGTAGAGGAAGCCAGCTCAGAACATGATGATCAGGAAGCAAACAGAGCTCTTCTCACAAGGAACAAAATATAAACACCAAAGGCACACTTACTTCTTCCAACCATTCCTCAGTGACTTACTTCTTCCAACCATTCCCCACCTGCCTACAGTTAGCTCCTACCTAATGCATTCAAGTGGGTTAATATACTGATTAAGTTCAAGCTCTGAAAATTCTTTCATTGTCTCAAACATTAGCTTTTATAGGACATCTCATATCAAAACCATGACATATTCTACATATATATTCCATGTGCAGATTTTCTCATTGTAGACAAAGGCAACACCATCACTACAGATGTTTAGGTAGCAGAGGCCAAGAAATTTGTTGAGTCATAATTGAATTCATTTGCTGCCACATATTTCACACTTAATCTCATAAGATATTTTGTTGAATTTAACTTTAAAATACACCTACTACTTAATCATTTATCACTCTCTAATGGTACCACATTGGGTTAAGCCAACAAATATTTCATACTTTAATTTTGAAATAGCCTACAAATTAAATACTTGCTTCTGACATTTAAATATATTCTCAACACAATATCTAATATAAAACTATTAAAAATAAGGCAGAGGGCTGTGGATGTGGTTCAGTGGTATGTACCTGGAATGCTTGAACGCCCGGGTTCCATTTTCAGCACCACAGAACAGAAATGTTATTTCTCAGTTCAAAATCCTATGGAAGTATCTCGTTTCCCATTTAATAAAGACTTAGTCATAAGCTCAGTCTTTACTAAATCCTTTAAGAGAATATTGGTTTATCCATTTAGTTAACCTCATCTCCAAATAATAAACATATCCTTTCTTAAAGAAGTGAATAATGAACACATGGAGAGGCATTAAACTTCATTAGTCATAATGGAAATAAAAATTAAAACCACAATAAAATGCCAATACACACTGACTACTATATGTATAATGAAAAATATGCACAATGCCAAATATTTCTGAAGATAAAAATAGCACTGAAACTTTTACAAATTGCTGGTGAGAATGAAAGATGGTAATTTTGGTAAACTATTTGGTAGTTATTTGTAGAATTAAATTCACATATAGCCTGTGATACAACAGTTACTCTTGTGTTTTCCCATATGGAATGAGAACATGTGTACAAAAAACGTATTTACCATGATCAAGGTAGTTCTAAATACAAAAGCTCCAAATTGAAACAACCCAAATCTTCATTAAAAGGTGAATGAGTTTAGAAAATTTTGAAAAAAAAATCATAATGGATACTATTCATCCATATGATTAACAAACTATTGATATTTACCAATTTGAATTAATCTGATAATGAAATAAAAATAACCAGGAAATCCATCTGTGCACACATGCCCAAACATACTCACATAGGCTAGCATTTTATGAGTTCTCTGATATAAAGATAAATAATAGGCAAAAATAAGCCAGGGTAAAAGAAACAATAGTGGTTACTTATGGGTGGGAAAAATTCTATAGAGAGGTGAAAATGTTCAACATCTCATACCAGGTAGTTTTAGAATGGACATAAATGATTGTCAAACCTCATAATTATCAAATACTTAAGAATTATACATTCTATTATGTGAATTAAACCTCCATGAGAAATAAACATTTGATGCCTTTTCCATTGAACAAAATATTTAAAATTCTAATATCAACATTTCACATCTTCTTTCTCTGTATTTATTGTGGGAACTTCTTCCCTCCATATGTATTATATGCAACTTCTTATTTATTTTCTGTACTCCACTGAATGAATGTTCACTCCATGAGGTTAGGTCACTTTGTCTAATTTGTTCACTGTTATTCCTGCAGGTCTATAACATTGCTTGACACATATGAGTGTGTGCTAAAAAATGCCTGTTGAGTAAATTAATGGGTGATAAATTGAAACATATTAGACTTTATTAATTGTGATGAACTTATGTTATTGCTATGCAGCCCCATGAGTAGAAGCATCCGGCAATGTCTACGTCAAGTATTCAGTTATTCACTTTTCAGTGGTATGTATAGAATTGTGTATATTGCCTTCTCATTTCCTGATATAAATGTCTGTACTTTTGAAAGCAAATATTTCTTAATGTCATAACTATACAAACATTTATCTGGGAGTGATTCCTGGTTGAAGGGCATAAATCAAAATTATGGGGCCAATTAAGGAAAGTAAGTTAGATTAGCCCATTTTATGTTGAATAAAATAGCAATTACAATTAACATTTAATTTCTCAAATAAAGAATTTGTAAAATCCTTTGTAAAATTTGCCTAAGGTCCTAGAGAAATTCAGTGATTAGCATTCATAGGAATTGAAAGTTCAAATGACAGAGATGAGGGGGTATGTGTATTAATTGTTTTCTTCTTAAAGTTTTCCTTTCTTGTAAGTGAACATGATAGGACATCAACCCCATAAGAGAAAGAGTAACAACACTTTTTAACATAGATATAAATATGGAAACAATTCAAAATACCACTAATATATTCCATGGCAGCAAATCACAAATTTCCTTTACAAGAATCGGCTGTAATTCTGCCATCCAACATTTACTACTGTTAATGTGTGATGTATTTCCTATCATTCTTGCTTGTATAAAAATAAACATAAGTTTAAACATATAGCTGTATGAATAATTATTTTAGTTTTGTAGTTCATTTTCCAACCATCATAAACTGATATATTGTTTTGAAATTTTTCTTTTTATTTATCCATTCATACTCTAAGAAACACTGTGCTATGATATACAATTTACATATAAACAACTTTATGTTCAACCTAAGATTCAAATCAAACCTCAAGATAATATGTTTTCATCTTTTTTCTTATTAAATTTATGACAATATAGGGAAGGGTAAGAATTAATCCTAAAATCCTACATTGTAAAATATGCTGATTCCTCAAGGGGAATCATGAATTGCTTCCTTCAAATTTCTTCCAAGTGATAATTCTCTTAATGTTACAAATCCAACTAATAAAATTGTCAATGATTCTGTTTTAATACAAAGAAGAGTGTCCAATAGGCTGTCCTTATTGAGAATACAATCCAAACCATATTTCATACTATGTACTAATTTTGTTACTATGCAGACATAGTAACAAAATTCTAAATTAATAGTGGGATGAAAGGGACCAATAGGCTTGGCTTTGTAAAGCAAGCTTCTTTATGTGATGAATCTGTACTTCAATTAGGGGTTTCTGTTACTAAATTCCCTCTAGAAGAAATAATTTTAATAAAACTTTCTGTATAACACATCTATCTTAAATTGTTGCAGCTATCATATAAAACCAGATTATTCTTCCAACATCTTGGAATCTCTCAGTTCTTAGATCTGTCCACATATAATGATCTAGTATTTTGTTCAATCTGAACTACCTACTTACATGTATATACTATGGGCTTTTTCAAAACCAAAATTATAATATCTCCAAACTCTCAATTCACTATTATCTCACTCTACCACTTCATAGATTCCACTTCGATTCCAACAAGTTTCAATCGCTATAATCCTTCTAATCTGTTCACTCACTTTATCATATGGCTCCATGATACAATTTCTTCTCTCTGTCCCAGGATAGTTTATTCAAATTCATGACAAATAATAAAAATCACTCTTTCTCACATATCTTAAACTCCCTTGCCTTTTTCGTACTCATATTCCTCAAACTCCTTTCATGGCTAAATTAAAACGCGAAAAAAAAAAAAAAAAAAAAAAAAAACTGAACTTGTCTTCCTACCACTGAACATAGCTGGAGAGAGATCTAGGCCTTTTGATCTTACTGTAAATTCATGCTCATTATTCTCAAGTGTGTCTTTAATGTTGCCAAATAATTCTAGTACCATTTTTTACTCTATTTTCTCCCAACTATCTGAAATTAATATTTTATATTTTTCCTCTCTTCTTAAAACACAAAATCCTTCCACATCATCATTTTCAGCTGATAACTTTACTTGGTATAACCAGAAATGAATTTCTGCAGACTCCACACCAAATCACTCAATCTGACTGCATCTATGCCTGTATGCTCTCAAAAAAAGAAAGACTATCTCTTCACATATTTGTCCTCCACCAATGTACATAAGTATACACACAAACATATATACACATATGTACATATATATCTATATATATACATTATATCTATATAATATTCCAAGAGACTCTTAACTCTATACTTATTTATCCTCATCAGCATCTACACTATATATAAATGTGAGCTGTTGATCTTATCATTAAATTCAATCCAGCTGTCATTTCCTCACATTAATTTATGACAACTTTATCCTTTTTAATTGCCTACTTTTCTCCCACTCTGTCAGTTTGTGAGAAATCCTTGCATTATGGGAAATATTATGTCTCCCCTCACCCCAAATACATATTGATGTCCTAATCATAATACCTCACAATGTGACTTTATTTGGAGAGACAGTCATTCCAGTTTTAATTAGTTAAAATAAGGTCCTACTCAAATAGGGCTGTCCCTTAATACAATATGAGTGGTGTCTTTTTAAGAAGATAGCCATATGAAGACAAAGAGAAATGTCAGGAAATTAATATACGTTTGTAATAGCGGAGATTAAAGTTATATAACTGCAAACCTGGGGATACCAAAGACTGTTGGCAAAACTCAAGAGGCAAAGATGAAGCAAGAAGGTTCAGTCTACTGCTTAAAGCAGCAACATTGATTTGCTGACACTTCAGTTTTGGATTCTGGCATTCAGCACTATAGGTCAATAATTTCTGTTGTTTGAACCCTCCCAGTTTGCAATACTCTTACAGGAGGTCTACGAGAATTTTACACAGGCACTCTACATTTCAATATTCATTATCTAATCACCATCTACCATATCCACTGCTACGTACATATTCTAGTGGTTTACATGCACTTGATTAATTATATTAATATATTCCTGGAAAAATGTTCCTCCATGTAAGAACCCAATGATTTTGTTTTCAAATATTAACTGACATGTAATATTTCTCCTTATTCATAGGAACAGCATTATAATTCAAATTCCAATTTAAACAAAAGATTCTCCATATATGGTATAATGTGGTGAAAATTATCATATTCACCAAGAAAAAACTTGATAATGAGTGGTGATTAGTTGAACAGGACAGAGGATGTGATCATTTGGAAAGTGGCAAAGTGAGATGATTGACATTCAGGTAGTTATTCAATATCTTATAGGTAGTGTGAGCTAATACTGAAGAGAAGTCAATAGTATTTATTCTCCACATCTTTTAAAGTCTTTTTACACCTAGTTTCTCATAATACTTAAAACTTTTCTCATTATTTTTCTTCTTTCTGCACTATTTTCTTCACCAAGGTTTCAACTATGTGGGAATACATAATATAATACACTCAAATTGACTTAAAAATAAAGTTATAGAATAAGAAAACTACCCTAGGGAAAATTAAAGGTTTCACATCAAAACATTTGGAACTACATAAATAGTTAATGTGCAAATTAAATTAAAGAGCTACAAAACATGCTATTTGTTCATCCCACTTACATGGTATGCCTAGTCAAATGTGTGGCACATGATCTATTTTGACTATAAACTCTTGTTCTTAGAAAATGAGTATGTCTTTGCCTTAGAGCCTAAAGGTAAAAGCTATTTCTTAAAATATAATTATTTAATGTGTTTTGGGGGAAAATTCTTCTTGCCACTAGCTCATATTCATGCAGAAACACTTACCTGGAAAGTAGTACACATTTTTAAAAGTTCTTAAGGCAAACTAATTAACTGACCAGTCATTATATGTGCTAAGTTCATTTTGTTCACTATGGCTCACATCACATGACACTAAATAGTACTGCTTTCTGAAAAGGTTTTAGGTCCTAGGTATCTTAGGACATTCATAGTCCAGTCAATTGATGACTTTGTAAACAAATGGTGCAGAATATTTATGTAAGACTAGATTAGATCTCAGCTTCTACTCACTTCTTTAAGAAAAGAGACCCTGAACCTAATAGAGAATCAAGTAGGTCCAAATCTCCATCATGTCAGATTAGGCCCCAACTTCCTAAACAAGACTCTTAAAGTGCAAGAAATAAAATCAAGAATTAATAAATGGGATGGACTCTAACTAAAAAGTTTCTTCTCAACAAAAGAAACAATCAATGAGATAGAGATCCTACATTTTGGGAGCAAATTTTTGCCACACACATGTAAGATAGAGTACTAATCTCCAGGATATATAAAAACTAAAAACAAAACAAAACTTAACACCATAAAAACAAATAACCCAATCAATAAATGGGCCAAGGGACTGAACAGTCACTTCCCAGAAGAAGATATACAATTGATCAACAAATATATGAAAAAATGTTCAATATCTCTAGTAATTAGAGAAATGCAAATCAAAAGTACTCTAAGATTTTATCTCACTACAGTCAGAATAGCAGCTATCAAGAATAAAAATAATAGGTGTTGGTGAGGATGTAGGGAAATGTATATTCATACAATACTGGTAGGACTGCAAATTGGTGCAACCAATCTGGAAAGCAGTATGGAGATTCCTTAGAAATCTTGAACTGGAACCACCATCTGACCCAGCTATGCCCTCTTTGGTCTATACCCAAAGGACTTAAAATCGACATACTATAATAATGCAGCTACATCAATGTTCTTAGCACTCAATTCACAATAACTAAACTGTGGAAGCAACCAAGATGCCCTTCAATAGATGAATGGATAAAGAAACTGTGGTATATACACAATGGAATATTACTCAACATTAAAAGAGAATAAAACTATGACATTTGCAGTTAAATAAAAGGAATTGGAGAATATCATACTAATAAAGCAAACCAATTCCCAAAAAACAAAGTCCCAATGTTCTCTCTGATAAATGGATGCTGATCTACAATGGAGGGGTATGGGAAAATTGAAGGAACTTTAGGCAAAAGGGAGGGAGGGTGGTGAGGGTGCAGGGGGTCAGGAAATATGGTGGAATGAGATGGACATCATTACCCTAGGTACATGTATGGTGCTACAATACATCATATACAACCAGAAAAATGAAAAGTTGTGCTACGATTGTGTACAATGAATCAAAAATGCATCCTGCTGTCATATAGATCTAATTAAAATAAATAGATAAAAAATGAAAAAAAAAGTTCAATCTAATGACTATAGCAAAGATCACAGGTATCAAGACTTTTAATTGATTAGGCTCTGCTTTTACAAGAAAACACACTTGTTAATTTGAGTGAGAACACTGTCTCCAGTCCCATTTTCCATTAGACAACCCAGTCTTATTGACTGGTTTTTCATATTTAGTAAATAAAACTACAGGATGGCAAAGTAAATTTCAAATTCAGATAAAAATCAAATAGTGACACATGCAACATTTTGGTCTTGTAATATGTCAGATGTACATTTTCTTAAAAAATGCTACTTGCTTGAAAATAAAATTTAACTAGATACCCTACAGGTTGTCTGAGAACCCTATTACTAGAGGCAATTACATCTATTGAAGAATCACATCCCATCATGAAAGGCTGCCAAGCCACCTGAATTATTCCTTATGTCATTTCTATGAGGCATATGATCCCTAACATGGGTTCTGTACTATGAAATTCATTGAAAAGAAAATTTTGAGTAACCAATAAAAAACAAAGAAAAGAAATTTACAGGTACTTATAAATTGTATACTAAGTACTGAGCACTAAGGACACAGAATAAATAAAGTCCATTCCCCACTCTGGCAAAGTTCACCCTCAGGAAAAGAGGTAGACATGCTAAGAAATCCGTACAAAACAATGTGTTTAGAATAGCAGCATTAACAGATTCTGAGGAACCATGAATGTATAAAGAAGCTCGTAGCAAATTATTTTTGAAACCATAACTAATATTCTTTGAGTTTATGAGACTCAGTAATAATAAGAAAAAATAGATGTATATGACTTTTCTGTGAATGATATGCACATCTAATTATTAAATCACCTCGTTGCATCTTTAAATACTAGGATGTTGCTGGAAATCTCAGGCCCTTTGCTGAAGAAAATGACATTCTCCTGTGTTAAAGACAGATGGTTTGGGCCTCTTTAATCCATGCAATCTATCTAAATATATCTTTATTCTCAGTGTCTATGCACACTGCTGGTTTATGGTCCTTGGTTGGAATGTTAGCCAAGTCATTTTGTGCAAAAAAAGGAACTGCGTAGGCTAAAGCTTGGATGAGCTCACTAGAAATTACTTTCTATTTTTGGTCTCTAAGCGACTGTCATTTGGGGATCATAAAATAAGATGGCTTTGTCTTTGGTCACAGTTTGTATAGGTTTTACATACAGAGAAAATAGAGAAGGTTTGTAGACAATAGCTAGAGAGAAATAAAAAAAAGAGAATAGCTATGGATGGAGTTTGTTGAAATTGCTTTTACCTTTTTTACTGACAAGATAGAAAACCTTAATTAATTAAGCCCTGATTAAACAGAAAACTAAATTGGTTATCATTTATCACATTATTTTGATTTACATTTCTCACATTTGGCATTAGGTAAACATATATTTAAAAAGATAATCTATAGAACATTGCTGTTATGAAAATCTCACAGCAAAGAATTCTAAAACTGTAGCAGCAAACATATTTAGATTCATATGCTTATTTTTTAGTTTGCAGTTACATGAAACACTGAATAATGAATAATTGACATTTGTAAACTTTCTATTATGAGTTGGGGAACAAGGTTGCATCATTTACATCAATCTTAGTTAATAATTATTGGCTTCAAAATAAGCTTTATCATAATTTATTTTATAAAATGAAAACATTGCTATATGAATCAGTCTCTCTCTCTCTCTCTCTCTCTCTCTCTCTCTCTCTGTGTGTGTGTGTGTGTGTGTGTGTCTTTGTGTCCTATATAATTTTCCTTGCTGAGGTACTTGCTTCACAAAGAATTTATGTTAGTTTTAGAATGGTCACTGAAATCAATTTAATACCACCTTCCACCCATAATGTGGGATGTCTTCCTTTAGAGACATCCGAATGCTTACAAGCATTCTAGTCCCACATTTCCAAGAAACATTCAGTAACTGTGAACAGGTAACAGTAACCCTTGAAGGGATTATAATTCAATGAACCACAACCCAAATCCATATTCTATATGTATATATGTCAAGGTCCCTGAAGTCAATCTCCTCCTTATTGTGACTCAGAAATGAAATTCCAATTTTCATGAGGCACTCTCCATCAAACCTGCACTTGGAAACCATGTATTTCATACAACTAAGTATATTACCGGAATCCAAATAAAAGTAATTGTGTTTGTTTCAGCACATGTGTACTTGTTTGAAGGAATAACTATTTGGGAAACTATAAATTAATATCTATCTTTGTGGTCATAGACTGACATTCTTGCTAGTACTTTTCTTCACAATGGATCATATCTACTTTTTTATGAACATAAGAATGACTATGAATGGTCAAATATACCAAATGCCAAGAAAATTTTTCAAATATTTAACTTCAGAGAGATAGATCAAAAGTTACTAATGTTAAAAAATACTTAGTATATTAAGCTGTATAAACAAATTAATTAATTCAACAAATTTTTTCTAATGCCTACTGACATGCCAAGCATAATGTAGAATCAAAACTTTGAACAAAATAGAAACAGATTATTTAGTTAACATAGACAATATTATAGGTCAATAATCAGCAAACTCATGGTCAGTATTCTAAAACTTTTTATACTTATATAACGATCAAATATTTTGAAAAGCACAATTTATCAAAGTATCTGAGTTCCTAAAATATGCTCAGAAATGACCAGAAGGTAGAGTACATTGTTTTTAATATATATATATATATATATATATATATATATATATATATATATATATATATATATATATATTAGAGAACACAAAAATGTAACCACCTAGATCCTTTGGAAGAATAGAAGTTTATTAGTTTCATTATGTACTACATAAAGTTGCTTTTTAGATGGTATCTATACTGGGATTCTTAGTTTAACCCATTTTTTTCCTGATTCCTGTTCCTGTCTGTCTGTTTACTGGAGTGATAACAATATGCCTATATTTAATGGTAAATACAAAGCCATAAAATGCTGGAGATGATAAGCTTCAGTTGTAATTAAACAAGAGCAAGGCATGGAAATAGATTAAAAATTTACATGATGAAATAATCAGCTTAGGGAAGCTATTAAAATAGTTGTGGAGATCTCTGGCCACAAACAAATAAATGATTCATGTATTTCACTTCAAAGTTTTTAAAAAGGAGATATGAAGATATTAAATGTAGCAGATTACATTCATGTATGTGTAAGGTGAGTATATGTTGCAAAAGGCAAAAACATTACTTTTTGAGAGTTTAAAGACAGAAGAAGAAATTTAATGTTAATCTGAAATAGTTTCATAGGATTCAATTTCAAGAATGAATAGTTTTTCAAGTAGAATTTAAGAACAATGGAGAATTCTATTAAAACTGCATGATAAAATTATAGTAATAGGGAAGTATAGGACATGTTTGGGGGAAGTGGGAATACCTTATTTTATGTGAACCCTGGTATAAACATAGGAATAGTACAGGATAAAGATGGAAAGCTATGGTTGAGAATTATAAAAGATCTTGAAATTATTTTAAAACTTCACTATATGGAAAGGAAATTTGAGACTATGTCCTAGAACCAGTATGTAAGGTTGTCTCTATGATGCTTGAATATTTTCAAGGTTTTTGGATTTCTGATGAATATTGAATTTCCTTGCAAATGCACCTCAATGAATAAAGGATAATCTTTTCAACAAATCACACTGATAAAATTGGAGATCCATATAAATGGGCAAAGAGAAGATCTAGAAAACAACTCTACATTTTTCACACACAACAAAATTTACTCACAATGAGCTATGGACCTAAATTTAAAGCGTAAAACAATAAAACTCCTACAATATGCAATAGATGATATCTGGAATGGATAGATACTATAATAAGAGCATGATGCATGAACAGAAAAACAGATAAGCTGGACTTCATTAAAATTTTAAACTTCTGTTTTGTTAAATATGAATAAATTACAATACACAATAAAAATTTAAACTTCTGCTCTGTGAAAGACACTGTCAGGAGAATGAGAAGATGGTCCACTGATGGTCACTCAAAAATAAGTAAATGAATAACTTTATGAAACTCTTTTTAACCTTAGGTTTATTAATGACATTTAAGAACCCGCACCAAAAGTACAATGAAAGGAAAAAAAAAACTGAAATGTGGGACTTCATTTAAAAAATCAAAACTTCTTCTTTACATAATAAACTGTAAAACAAAATAAAAATATAAGCCAAAGACTGGGTGAAAATATTTTAAAACATATATCTAATAAAGGGCTGATATCCAAAATTTTAAAAGACCTCTTAAAATTCAACTATAAGAAATTATTCAACATAATTAAAAAAAAATAGCTAAAACAACTGAACAGACACTTTAGATACATCACCAAAAAATAGTTAACTAACACACATATGAAAAGAGGTTCCATATATTATGTCACTAGGCAATTGCAAATTAAAACAAATCGTACACTTATTAGAATAGACAAAATTCAGGAAACAAGCAATACTAAGGACTTGTGAGAATATGGAACAACAGGATCATTTTACTCACTGCTACCAAGAGTAAAAATTGTTACAGCCACTTTGGAAGAAAGCTTTAAAACTTTTTGAAAATCTAAATGTATTCTTACCTGGTTAGTAGATTTCTTTTGTATTTATACAAATACACTGAAAATACGTCCACTCAAAAAAATGCATATAAATAATATATAGAGTTACTTTATTCATAATTGCCAAAATTTGGAAGCAACTCACATTCCTTTCACTAGGTTAATGGATAAATAAATCAGGCAATATCCATATAGTGGAATATTATTCAGTGATAATAGAAATCATCAACTAATATATGTATAAATATGCATTTCTATGTAAAAGAAGATAATTCCCTCCATACTGTATGATTCCAACTACATTACATTCTGGAAAAGACAAAACCATGGAGACAGGAAAAAAGATCAAAGGTTACCAAAATTTCTAAGAGAGGGATGAATGGGTGGAGCGCAGGATATTTTTAGGTCCTAGAAGCTATGCTGTATAATACTACAATGGTAGATACATGTCATTTTATATTAGTTAAACTTACATTATGTATAATGAAAAGAATAATCTCAAATGTAGTATATGAAGTTTAGTTCACACTAATATATCTGTAATGTAATGGTAAAGATATATTAGTGTCAATATTCATGTATAATAAAATAATAATAATAGCAATAATAAAAATGTATCAATATTGGATCATTGATTATTGCAAGTATTCCACACTAATTCAAGATACTAATAATGGTGGAAACATTGCAGGGACAAAGAATATAGGAACTTTCTATATTTTCCATTCAATTTCCCTGTAAATCTAGAACTGCTAAAAATACTGTTAATTTTAAAATATGGTTCTTGTAAGGGAGCAAAAGAAACATGTTAAGTGTAAATGATTTTAAATATAAGTTATTACATATGAAAACACTGATTTATACATAATATTGTTTATCTTCAAATTATACAAAATGTGAATCATTTTCTTCCACTTTAAAGGAAGAGACTAATGTAAATATCCTGAAACTAAATGGAGATTAGTGAAAGCATGCCATATATGTATACATTATTTGAGAAGAATTTTTGCCCCAATTTGTAGTTGTGTTTTCATATGAAAAGGCGACCTTTCAACTGTACAATTCGCATCAGTATAAGAACGTGAAAAGACAAGTTCTTCTACCAGTTATAAGACCTTAGGTAATTTACCTAACCTCTCCAAACTTCAGCTTTTTCAACTCTGAAGTGATAAAATTTATCACTCAGGGTTGTTGTGATTTCAAAATGAAATCGTCAAATACTGAAAGCAATTTCACATTGACAACTACTGTTCTTCCACTAATTGTGTAATCACAAAATTTACCCTAAAATAAGATAAATAAGATAAAATAAGATAAATTTAACTTTTAAAAGAATTTACGTTGATAATCCTATTTTAAAAGAGAATTATAAAGATTGGAGGGAACATGTAAATGTTAGATTTTTTTTTAAAGGTGACTGCTAAAAATAGCAGCATCTAGACAGTTCATACATGACACTATAAATTCTCTTGTTAAACCTGTATTGGGTTCTTCAATCTCTCTGAAATCTGCCACTGTATAATGAAACTTTCCCTCTCATTTGCCATGCTGTTTCATTAGAAAGCTAAAGTCCATAGGCTTGAAATTAAAAGTAGGTTAATTCAGTTTGAATACCATATAATAATTCAAAGTTAAGTAATACTAATACAGTAACAGTGACTTTGAGGCTGCTTTTTCTAAGAGGAGTGACTCTTCATTTGGGACTACAGATATCTAATGGGTAACTAAAAACAGGATAAAATCATGGCATCTCTGCCTCCAATTGTCTTTTTGCTATCTTAAACTTTGGGCCAGATTCCTGCTCAACTACACATATACATGTTAACGATTTATGTTCATCTTAAACTGGAAATCCTCCATCTTCAAGGATGAAGCCACCAAGATAACTAAGATATTTTCAAGATTTTAAGACATCTTAATCAAGAGATTATCAATTGCCTGCTTTTATGTGTTATTCTGGATCACTGCAGCAAAACCTACAAGTGTCCAATCAATGTTCTACATGGGAAGGCCAGATTATTGACTTACCAAACTCCAACTTGCCTTTTTGACTTGTTCTTTCTTTGGGTCATTTTCTGTTCTAATGACCATGGATTCCAGGAACAATAGGTCTCACTGATAAATATGTTGGGACAGGAGTCAAAACTACCTCCAAAAAACAACTTTCATATTGTTTTCTCATTCTTACAAGGCTCTGTATGACTAATCCTGAGATAATATCAATCAGACCACAGGCTGAAGAAGATAATCAGACATGTAAGCCCCTGATCCTTGGCTTTGTTCCTTCCCTTTATAACCTGAAAACTCTTGTAAGCACAACAAAAACAGGAACTAGAATGCTGATTCCCCCGTTCTTTCCAGTATAACCATATCAAATAAATTCCTTTCTTATTTCATCACCATTTTCTCCTTGGTCTTTTGGAGCAAGTGGCTAGACCTGGTGTATTGGTACCCTCACACCCAGAATCAGGCCTATGGGTGTATGGCTCCAATGACTCTAATAATATTTTATTTTTTAAATTTTTATTTATTTTGTATTCCTTTTTAAAATTTTTTTATTTGTTTTAATAATATTTTAAATGGAAAAGCAATGATGAGTTTTCAATTATGTTTTTAAAAGTGTTATAAGTCAATTAGCAATGCAAAACAATCAAGCCCATAATGCCTGACCACTCAGATAAAAGTCATGACCAAAGACAAGTAGCCTCTGTTGTATTTTGGATGTGAGGTGTCCCCCAAAAGCTCACATGGAAGGTAATGTAAAAAAAAAAAATTCAAAGGACAAATGATTAGCTTGTGAGGGCCTTAACCTAATCAGTGAATTAATCCCCTGAATGGGATTGAGTGGTAATTGAAGGCAGATGGGGTGTGGCTGGAGGAGCTGGGGAATTGGGGTTTTGGGGAATATATTTTGTATCTATCTGGCAACTGGAGTCTCTGTTTCCTGGTATGATTTCTTGACCTGCTCCCTTCTACCATGCTCTTCTGCCATGATGTTCTGCCTCACTTCAAGCCCTAAGGAATGGAGCCAACTGTCTATGGACTGAGACCTCTGAAATTGTGAGCCCTCAAATAAACTTTTCCTCCTCTATAATTTTTTCTGGTTGGGTATTTTAGTGGTAACACTAAAAAAGGTGACTAAAACAGCCCCTTACAAATAATCAGAGATGCAGGAATGTATTTGTATGTGAGAATATTTATCTCAGCTGTATTTGAATTGCCAAAGCCTTATAAACAACCTAAATGCTCAATGATAGACAATATGTATAAACATTATTGAACACACAAACAATGGAATGACCCATTATTCCCAATATATACAAAGAATAAACAGTTAATTTCACGGGTAAACTGAATGATGCTCATTTATCCAGATATGACCAACCACTTTTACTGAACTAAGATTGACTTTTTTATTCAACTTTATTGAGGTTAAAGTAACCAAGATTGACAACTTAAAAAGCTGCATATATTTAAAATGTAAAATGTAATGATTACATATATGTGTATATTTATAGTTGTACATGTGAAATACTTACCACAAACTAATTAAAATATCCATCATTTAAAAAAACAGCCCCTTAGAAACAAAACCATGTGGTGTTTTTCTGATTGCATTCTGAATCAACAACAACTAGTGTTAACCTTGATGTTCTCTAGCAGAACTTCTATTCCACCTGAGATTATGTGGCAAGATCTAGGCTCCATAGTTTTCCAGAGTTCACCCATTTATTGTCACCCTTCTTCTTCCACATCAGTGTGTAATAAACATAACCTTCTACTCGTGTATAAGTTGGAGATTCTCTACTTCTAGCTCTACTGTGTCTAGGGAAGATCACAGACAACCTTAAAACTTGCTTTTCCTTTTTTTTTACTCCTAACCTGTGAACCTATTTTTCCATAAAAATGCCAAACACTTAAAGGACAAAGAATCTGATCTTAGTTATATATTTTTAAGAAGTGGACTTTAGTAGCACTTTTAGATTATTATTATCTAAAAAGGTATATTCAAGAAATACAGAAAGTACCTAGTATTTACCTCAAAATGTTATCTATAGAAATGTACATGAACACTCATAGCATCATTATTTTCAATAGGCAAAAATGGATGTTTTGCAAATGTTGATCAACTGATGAATGGATTTTAAAACTGCAGTCTATACATACAATGGAATATCATTCATCCATTAAAAAGAATGAAGTACTCATTCATACTGCTACATTGATGAACCTCAAAATATTATACCATGTGAAAGAAGCCAGGCAAAACAAAACATAGGTTATATGATTCCATTTATATGAAATTCCAAGAACAGACAAATCCATAGAGACAGAAAGCAAATTAGTGCTTGCTATGTTTTGGATATGAAGTGTATTGTGAGTGAACAATGTCATTAGCAAACATTGAACACATTTGTGTCTTTTGAAAGTGTGAGGATTTATTGAATAATAATAAATTAGCCACCTACACCACTTACATCTGTGGCAGTTCTCTGAATACCTGAGGTCACCTGACCATCATAAACCAGGCAAACACAAGTTTTTTGTTCCAATATTAATTACTTATATTTATAACACTCAAGTCACACATCACACTTTACATAATTATATATGCATATATGTAATATATACATAATAAGCGTGTAATTTATGTGTGTATACATATATGCGTGCATGTGTGTGTGTGTGTGAATTGCAGAAAGGCTAGAAGGAAAGGTTTAAGTCAGCCACAGGGATACAGGACACTGAGCTGAGGGCAGAGAGAGGGAGCAGACACAAATGCAAAGAGTAAGTCACCATAGGTAGTGTGGAGGAAATGGACAGGGGAAGGAGATGGGAAGGGGACATACTGAGGTGGGGGGAGTCCCTGTAGAAACCTGAGGAAGAAATTTTTCAGGGTGCAGAGCTGTTAAAACACAGAAAATTATTCCAGACAGATGGCAGTTTCACCATGTCACTTTGGAGTGGGCCATTTGTGGTTGGCAAGGGCAGGCTAAACTGCAGTCTGCTAAAGACTGAGGATACAGATTTGGAGGTTCATCACATTGGCAATTTTCCGGAACAAGGTACAAGAGGAGCAACCAGGTGACAGAGTCAAGGTGTACCATGTCCAGTCTTGGGAGGGTCCTCCTTTTTTGGGCCTTGAATGAGGGGGTTGATTCATTTGGTGGTGTGGTGTGTTCAATAGCTCTTGGGCCTCTTTTTCTGATATGAGTTTGGTAAATCCATGCATCCATGTGCTTCTGATTAATTTTTAAGTCTACAGGTGGTCATTTTTACTGGCACAATTAATTTATCAATTTGCACCATATGGTTGTGCAAGGCAGATGGCAGTTGTTTACTTGTGCAAACAAGGTTCAGAGTCCTTGCACCTCAGCCCTTAAACTCAAAATGCAATAGCTTATGGCAGACTACTGTTTTACAAAATGGAGTAACTCAGATTTGGTCACAGCCTGAAAACTCCTGTTCTATATATATCATGGAATAACTAGGAGCAGAGCACAGACTACTCTTCATAATGTGTTCCCAAAAATCTGTATTAATGCAGGAATATTCAGAGGTAAAATGATTGAATTTTGAGGGATGTGACCTAATCAGTCCATCCTAGTTTGAATGGGCTGATTGGGCAGTAACTGAAGGCAAGTGGGGCATATCTGCAGGAGGTGGGTCACTAAGTTATGTGCCCTGGAAGGGTACACCATTCCTATAGCCCCTTTCCCCATAATATTTTGTCTCACCTCTGGCACAGAACAAAGGAGTTAACTATCTATGGACTGAGACATCTGAAATTAATAGCCCCAAATAAAGTTTTATTTCCTCTTAGTTATTTTTGTCAGGTGTTTTGGTTACAGCATTGAAAAAGCTGAATCACTATGGGATGCGGAGCATGGGAGACAGTGATTACATATTGACATGAAGAATTATTTTAGGAAAATGAAAATATTTTAAAATTAGAAAACAGAGATCATTGCACAACTATGTGAATATGAAAAAATTACCACTGGATTATAAGTTTTAAATGGTGAATTATATGGAATATAAATTAACTAGAATAAAAAACTATATCTCAATAAATAAAATTTTAAAATATGCCTGTAAGTTTTTAGTGGCATGCTATTTTGAGGCTATTGTTTCTTTTCCCTCATTCCTTTAAAGTAGAGTGTTCCACAATGCAATACTTTTTATAAGGTAGAGGAAAATATATTTCTTTTTGGAAATAATTAAGTGGCACAGCCTTTGGTTCCACTGTAAGTTCCTTCCTTAGAAACTTTTCTCTGAATATGAGCTTTATTAACACAGGCTTATTACTTGTAGCAATGAAAGTGCCATATCTTACTATGTTGGACCCTAGGAAGTATTTAGAACTATCTATTTCAGCTATCACAGTTGGAAAATCCAACCACTACTTCAGGAGTAGCTTCTTGGGGAAGTATTGATGGCTTTTCTATGTTATCTTCAACATATAAAATCCTTGCATTTTTTAATTTCTCTTCAACTTCTCATCTTTCACTTGGCATTTTCCTTGTTAGAGACTTATGACCTTAGCCTTGCATGTGGTCCTTGTTGTCTGGCCTTAACTTGTAGAGCTATTCAGGGTTACATATATTATTGATCTCTTTTGTAGACTGACCATAACGAGGATAGAAACAATAGCTTCAGAGGCTCAAAATCCCTTTCTCTTGCCCTGCAATTAAGAAAAGGCTTGGCAGCAATATTTCAATGAATATTGTTAAAGGAGATGGCTATCCCTATCAGTGGAATCCTACTTGAAGCTAGTCAATATGAACATATAACACAACCAAAGATCAAATGTTCATGAAGAAATTCAATCCCGTTGTTCATTTGTTATTTCATTTCACCATTCATTTATTTAGTAATTATGTAGTCTCTTTTTTAAAATTTATTTTTAGGTGTAGATGGACACAACACAATGCCTTTATTTTTATGTGGTGCTGAGGATCGAATCTGGGTCCCGCCCATGCTAGGCAAGTGCTCTACTGCTAAGTCACAATCCCAGCCCCATTGTAGACTCTTATATCATTTACCAATTCTAGGACTCCATGCTGAAAAGAAATACATTAGGAAAATTATTTCCTGAAAGATCATCACATTAGTGGAATAAAAAAACTTGCAAGCAAATAATCAAAATTAGATGTGAGGAATATTACTGAAAATAATATACAAGGTACTGTGGAAACATATCTAAAAGAATATTTATGCTAGACTGGAGAAGCCATGGGAGATATCCCAGTGACAAATATCATCTAAATTGTATCTAGTGGAAGAACTGAATTTACATAGGCAAAATTATGGGATATCTTATTCCTGAGGAGAAAGCAATACACATGTTTGGGTATTATGGAGTTCATGGAACTAATGGGGTATGATAAATCTGGCATTTTTCTTTTGATTGGAGCATGGAGATTAAGGAGAAGAAGTGGCAAGATATGAGGCTGGAGAAGTTGTAATTCACAGATCAGGATCTATTTGAGCCATGATAAGAATAGATGCTATACTAAGCACAAAATTAAATCATTCACATATATTAAGCAGGAAGTTGAGAGTATCTGCTTGTTTTTGAAAAATTATTTGATTTTCTTTTTTGAGAAGAGATTTATTGAGAGAGAGGGTTGAGCTGCATCAAGAACAAAAAATCTCATCTCAGTGAAACTAATTTCCCTACTTCTCAAAAGATTTAGTCCAGTAACAAAGTGAGGCTGAAGAGCAATTTTCATACTGTATTAAATTAAAGTTGAAGTCACCCAAAATGGTTCTGTAGATAAAAACCCTCAGATGATTTCAGAATCTCACAGAGGGATTTCTGTTCCCAAGAAAAGGTATTCAGTATATTGAACTGTGGCCAGCTTCCTTCAACTAGCTGACCCAAATTTCACCTTTAGACATGACCTTTCATCTCTCTGCCTTAAACTATCACCTAATTTTGAACTCTATGTACTTCTTACCTTAGTAATTACAGCCCTTTTCTGATTCAACCCCTATTTAAAAGAGATGCATACCATGATGTATTTATTGTCTGATTTTGACAATACATTGTGCCATATTCCAAATAGCCTCAAGCAGCTCTGATCTGGACCCTAATCTAAATTGTAGTTTAAAAATCATAAGCCTCATGCATATGAAATCTCTGAATCCTTATGAGGTACTAAAATTACTGGTTGGAAGAAAAAAAGCAAAGGTTTTAGAGTATTAACATACAAAATAGCACCTGTTTGGAAGACAAAGAAGGGTATTTCCTTAAGACTAGCTGTTAATTATTCTCAACAGAAGAGAGGAAGTTAGTATACCATTTACCCCACAACTAAAGGAGAACAGATGTTTTCTGTGCATGGTCTGTAACAAATCAAGTCTGCCATTCTTATTGGCTTACCAGAAAAAATGTTGAAGGCATTCTTGGAATTCATAGAACCACTTATTTTTTACCATTGAGTAAAAAAAGAAGCAAAAACAATAAAACTAAATGAGGTAAAAAAAAAAAGCAGCACATATACTTCCAAAAGGTAAAATACATTTTTAAACTCAGAAACATATTTCATACCACTTCAGTTGCTTTATTAAAAAATAAAAGAAATGATGTTTAACAAACTAAAATATATTAAACACCAATTTTACATATTTCATGACTATAATATTGAAGGATATTTAGCAGAGAATATTTCTGAAATAAATATCACAGTCCAAGTCAAACTGGATCTGGAGGAGAAAGGCTTTTATTTATTGCCTATTCTCTTCAGAAACATGTTTTCAAGTAGTGGGGAGAGTCTGTGACTACAAATCAAACTTCCCTGTTGGAATGCTTCCTGATTCAATTCTCAATGACATGGTTGAAGTTGGAAGCTGAAAATGATGCAAATGAACAGCTGTAGTGCAGCCTGAGACACGTCTAAAAATGTTCTCAGGGAGTTTCTGGTTTTTTATTGCATTTTTTCACATTATCATGTAAGTACTATAATCTTAGGTCTGCCAGTTTTTCTGAGACACATATCTCTTAAATCAACTTCCAAATCATTCCACTGTAAACATGCTTCAAGTGTGTAGTATATGTACAGTGCCATTTACTGCTCTTCTTTCTCATAGATATGTATTTCCATGAAAATATACTTTCCAGATTTTGCCTGGATCATTTTCATTAAACAAAACTCCCAAACATACCAATGCTTAGCAAAGTTGGACAAATGTTAAGATGGAGAGGAAATGAAGTGCTTCTCATCTTATTTGAGTAAAATCAAAGCAGGATATTGGGGTATAACAACTTGGAAGTAGAAACATAACACAGAAATTCACAAAAGTTAACGTTCATTAAAAGAAGGCTAACTGGTAATAAATGTGTAGTGTTGATTCACATTTTATAAATATGTAGACGCTGGCATTCACTCCACAGTCAATTTGATGTGCATGAATAGGTAAGTTGGTCAAGAATATGCTGAAGTTTGCTTCAAATTCCATTGTAGGTATTGGGGGCACAGTACTGAATGAGCCATATGTAGTTTCTGATTTTATTGTTCACAAAATTTAATAGGTATATATAAAGAGATGAGTGATTGGACAATAACGGTATAGTGTGAGAAGAATTTAGGAAAAAGAAGATGCACAAGACACTTTGCCCAGGAACAGTGAATGTTCCTCTTTGTCCATGGAGCAACTCTTTTTGTTGCACATAATCTATAATAATTAACTCAGGAAAATTAATTTGCTATTCACTAAAAAAAAATGAGCTTTCCTTCTCTTTGGTTGCATATTGGGAAACCAAGTTCATTTAAGAATAACAGTAAAATGTCTGATCAAAATACTTAAAGTTCTGAGTGAGGTGGCATACACCTGTTGATCCCAGTGACACAGGAAGCTAAGGCAGGGAGATCCAAAGATCAAAGCCAGTCTCAGCAACTTAGAGAGGTACTTAGCAACTCAGTGAGACCCTTTTTCTAAATAAAATACAAAAAATGGTTGGGGTTTTGGCCCAGTGGTTATATGCAATTCCTGGTACCATAAGACCAAAAAAAAAAAAAAAAAACAGGGCTGGGGTTGCTTAGTGTCAGAGCACTTGCCAGGCACATGTGAGGCACTGGGTTTGATCCTCAGCACCACATCAAAATTAATAAAATAAAGGCACTGTGTCTGTTTACAACTAAAAAATATTTAGAAACAAAAAACCACAATAACAAAAACACACTTAAAGTCTTAAAGTTCTTTGAGTTAATTAACAAAGAATATATTTTCATTAACTAAATATTGTGTGTGTAATAAATAATAGGCGCTGATTATTTTACCATGTGTTTATATTTCCAATCACATTGTAGGAAAGTTGGAAATAAAATAGGCAAAATCAAATTCATACTATGCTCTTCATTTAACATATGAAGAGTACTTTATTTATTTTTAAGAAAAGAAGGTTCTATTCATAAAGGAAAAGGAAACGAAGAAATTAGATTTTCCATTCCTAAGTCTATACCTAATCTACTGCACTGAGTGAACTGAGACAGAAGTAAAGTAAGAGGAAAATCAAATACATAGCATAGAAGCCTTAGCTGCTTCCCATGCTTGGGGATAGAATACTCAATTTGAGGTGAGAGAAATATTTGGAAATATCCCACCTTGTTGATTACCACAAATATGCCAAAAAGAGGGTCATAGGACTTTCCTTTTTGTAAAATTTTAAGAAATAATAGGTGATTTTCATTAAGCACATCTGGCCAGATATTGTCTGTCATAAGTGATTTAGAAATTTTGATTCATTTTTCCTCAGAGTGATTGTATGACGAAGGTACTAGCTGTATCCCTACTTTGCACAGGAGGAGATTGAGACACAAAGAGATGAAGTGAGTTGCTCAAGGATAAAGTAAATAAATAAAAGATATTGAGATAAAATACTATCTTATAATGCCCCTTAATTAATGTCATCTCATTACCTTCCTTTCAGTGCTTTTTTTTCCATATTGAGATACACATCTATTATTTCTCCAACTGTGCTCAAATCTCTTTAAGATTGAGTTCCTATCTTCTACTTTTGTACCTTCCCAAGTGTCTAACAAAATGTTAATTGTGACTCATGCACTGTTGAGAGTAAAGTTACTACATTTGAATGTCAAATGTCCCCTTACTTACAAAGGAAACTGCATCAGTTTGGATTCTATAAGAAAAATGGCTCTAATCCAAAATGATGGATAAAATGTCCATGTACTGCCACAGTAAATATCGTATGCTAATCTTTACAAAGAAAAGAAATATGTTGGAGATACGGAAGCAAACTTGTACTTATATGTGCATGCTGCCAGTGCTATGAAGAGTAAACTTGAGAGAACCAGTTCTGTTAATATAAGTTCATATTGCTAAGGACTTGGAACAAAAGGCTGTATTTAAAAAATACATATGCAAAGACTGTTTTTCTTCTTTAAGGACATAAGAATGAGAGTAAGCCACAGGAAATATGTACAATGCAGGACACTTAAACAAGGGTGCATAGAGTAACAGAAAAATTTCCTTTTGCTAAAATAGTTAGGAGTTTTAAGAAATGCTTCAATGTTTTAAAAAGGGTACTCACATCATGGTAAGTATTAATTAGTGAACTGGATTCATTCCAGTAGGAGGATGGGGTATCCAACCTGAGGGATGAAGTCAGACTCATGGGACCAGAGCACACAAACTTGAATAAACCATGCTCCACTGAGAATCTTTTTGTTTGTTTGTTTGTTTCAAAAGGGAATGTAACATATTATTGTAATTTTAAGTAAAAGTTAATCAGTATTTGGTATATTGGCTTGTAGAGACCTCCTTGCTGACTCTGCTATTAAAGCTTACTCTTCTGGGCTTGAGTATAATATGCTGCCCAAAATGATAGGAGATGGAAGTTGTGATCAGAGTTAATGTCACTTTCCTACTGTCTCAGTTGACAAGAAAATATTAAGAAATCCAACAACAAATATGGATTATTCCTTCATTTCAGACGGTATTAATAAGAGCAAATGTTATATGGGGAAGTACAGACTCCATGTATCATACATTGATTAATTAATGACACAATCGTTGAAAATAGATAAATACAGTGGTCACAGATAGCAAATAAGGAGTCAGAAATTGGTTTAGTTCCTTGTCTAAGGCCATTCTAAAGTCAGTGACAACCACAGCTTTGACACTTTCCCTAAGCTCAGTCTCCAAATATGCATTTCTGAGCTCTAATAACACCAGAGTTGCTGGAGAAGAAACATTGTACCTATTTCAAGATACTGAAACAATTATATGAAAAACCCCACATTTCCCCCATTCTGATATCTCCATTTAGTACATACAAACTCATGTTTTCACCTAAAATGCACTGCTCAATTTTTGGTGGCATGGCATTTCTTAATTTATATGAAAATGCTGGTACTGTGCCAGAGGCATGGAGAAATTTTCACAGTAATTATTCAGTAATTACTTAATACAGGTAGAATTAATTTTGGTTTTGGAGAAGCAGGTTAAAGAGCTTTCTGTTGAACTTTTATTAAGCAGCAATATCATCTGTGCCATTTAGCTCAGCAGCAATTAAAATAAAAATGAGGCCCACACAGTTGTTAGAGCACTTATAATGTTTAGTTGAACTCACTGTCTACACAAATCACATGGAGAGCTTTTAAGTAACACATTCCCATACCCAACTTTTGCCCTAGTAAACCAGCATCTCTGGAGAAGGGCATAGGAAATTCTATACTTACAAGTAATATTTCTAGATTCAGATTAATTACTAGTTTTCAACAACAGATTATTTTTTAAAATATTTATATTTTAATTATAGTTGGACATTTTGTTTTATTTGTTTATTTTTATATGGTGCTGAGGATCAAACCCAGGGCCTCGTACATGCTAGGTGAGCGCTCTACTGCTGAGCCACAACCCCAGTCCCAAAAACAGATTCTTAATTGTTCACACTTGGCTAAAGGGAATCTTCCATGCAAGATGAAAACTATCTTTTATAGTGAAAAATCATTTAATGAGTAACTCTAAAGCATCACATTAATTTGACAATCAGAGGATACTGGGGGAAAGTCTTCATGGGTGTATTAGTTAGCTTTTTCACTGCTGTGACCAAAAGACCTGACAAGAACAATTTTAGAAGAAAAAAAGTTTATTGGTTCCTCATGGTTTCAGAAGTCTCATTTCACATCTGATTGACTATAATCTTAGGGGCTCAAAGTGAGACAGAACATGATGACAGAAGAATGTGACAGAGGAGAGTGGCTCAGGACATGGTCAGGAAGTAGAGAGAAAGCTCTGCTCACCAATGAAAAAAATATAAGCCCAAAGGCATGCCCCCCATTGACCTACTTCCACCAGCCACATTCTACCTGCATACAGTTACCACTCAGTTAATTCCTATTAGGTTTTATGATTAATGCACTGATTAAGTTAGGCTCTCATAACCACATCACTTCACCTCTAAACTTTCTTGCATTGTCTCACACATTAGCTTTTGAGGGATACCTTATATATAAATCACAATAATTAGAATGGGAAAAAAATCATCCTTTCTCTTGTACCAGGGTTACTAGTCTAAAATTATGGCTTTGAAATTCAACAACTCGCCCAGGTATCAAATTATTTAATCTCTCTGTGCCACAGTGTCTCCATCTGTAAAATGGAATACAATAATAGCACCTATGTCCTAAGGTTGCTTTGTGGCTTACACTAAAATTCATCACCCATTCTAAGTACTTAAAATATTAGCTTCTATATATAATATTTTCGAGTTCATATCAGCTGTTTACTTTAGCCCTTTGCCTGCTATATCTTGAACTCTCACTCTTGTTTCCTAATAGCTGTCCCTTAGTCAATCACTATAGTTAAATCCAATCTCAGGATCTTTCTAGTGGCCTCAACTAAGACACTTGGTACTGAATTGGTACCAGGAAGATGATGATAAAGATAGGTTTCTGGAGTTTGATCACTTCTTGGTTAGCTGGCATTTTGAACTGAACCATTGCTAGTTGATGGAGTATTTCTAGTTACTGCTATATGGTAGCAGTGTAATTAGTAAAGGACAAAATATCAAAAAAAGGACATACACTGATTCTGACACTATCTCTGGCATTTGAGAGAAACAATAATTAAAAGAACCATGGATCTGGTTGGTTGTTGATATTTTAAACAGAAAACAATAACAAGGTCTAGTCATTTAATCACCAATTTAAAGTTAAGTGATCCTGTTATCTCTTGCCGTAGAGGATGCACTGAATGGTCCCATGCTTAGTCTAAAAAGGCAAGAGTATGAAATGGAAGAAATACAGGCACTTTGGCTTATAATGGATGTGTGTGGGTGCACATATCTAAGAAATATCAATCTACAAATTACTATGCATCCATGAGGCCTTTTCCCCTCTTGATTGAAGGCAGAGGATATACACCATTGCTTGGAGATTATTTAAGCTTGAAAGGAGCCACGTGCTTTAAATCAATGCTTGCCCTCCTCAGGATTTGATATCGCCTGCCTTCATGACCTCCAAATCAATAATTAGAGGGGCTGGGGTTGTGGCTCAGCAGTAAAGCACTTGCCTAGGATGTGTGAGGCACTGGGTTCAATTCTCACCACATAGAAATAAAACAAAATAAAGTTATTGTGTTCATCTACAATTAAAATATTTTAAAAAATAATAATTAGAATTAAAACTGAGTAATATATTAATAGGGAGTTCTGGTTCTCCTAAGAGAATAAAAAGATTGCACACCAAAGGAGCTATAAGACCTTGCTAAAATTACTGACAGAAACCAGAAGACTATCTGTGGAAGTAAAATGTGACATAATTATAAAGCTGGTTAAAGGTGAATCTGTCTTTAAGGAAATAATTCACTTGCTGTTGGATTGAACATTCTACCAAGAGTTCAGGGAAATATTTCTAGTGTGCTATTTGAGTTAGGAAAGTTGGAAAAATAATGGTCCATATGCCAGGAATATCATAGTAATCTGCTGAGTAAGGAACCAAAAATGCTCAGAGACAGAAGCATACTAGGAATTATTCACCACTCAAGACAAATTAATGAAAAGAGCCAGTGTCATCAGTAAGGTGAGAGAACCACCTAAAATTGATCAAAGCATGTTATATGCATGTACAAATATGATAGTGAATCCAACAATTCTGTGTAATTATTATGCACCAATAAAAATTTTTAAGAGGTAACAAAGAATTCATATGTGTGTGTGTGTGTTATACCAACATTGCTCAAAATCCCAATAATGATAGCAATTCAGAATAGCCATCAAAATAACTGAGTATGATAATAGTGAGATCAGAATGGCAGGCAGGACAACCTGACCCACAAGATATTGGTGCTACTAGTAGTAAGAAATTATAGAAAATTCTGTAATTAACTCATTTTTACTCTTCAAAATGGTCAATGTCTCAAAAGGCAAAAAGTAGAAACTATTCCTTATTAAAGATATCAAATAGATGTGGCAACTAAATGTAATGCATGGTCCTAAGATGGATCCCAGGCCAAAACTAGAACCAGTAGTGATACATGAATGAGACCTGTAAATTATATGCTACTGTTGTATGAACATTAATTGTACTTCTATTTGAAGCATCAGTCTTGATTTTTTAGGAAATAAACACTGTGGTATGTGTGTACTCACAGAAAGAAAGAATGATTAAGCCAAAAAGGCAACTTTTTAACAATTGGTTTTTCCTGGCAAGTTATATAAACATTTTATGGACTTTAATTTCATACTGTCTGTAAAAGTGAACTTACCTCAAACAATATTTTTAATTGTGAAATGTAAGACGGTGAGGCCAACACTGTTGTCCAGGAATCTCAATTGAAAGAAATACACCAAAAGTGCGAATGACAAGGAAAAATATGAGATTTAAGGGACAGAATTACAGTTCCTACCATTAGAATAATTAAAAATCCAGAAAGAAAGAAAACTAAAACTAGCAGATGGAGATGTGGCACTAACTAATCAACTAATAGGGGTGAATTCCGGGGAGCAAATGAAAGTCTTAAATTGGCACATTGAAGGGTTTAAATGAGTGAAGAATTGATGAAAATTCTCACACAAATAGATAACTTGCAATACTCTGAAATTTTCCTGAATTTCAAGGGTAAAGGTAAATTGTACAGCTCCCCTATTGAGAAATGAGGGGAAAAAGTTAAAGGAGCAACATATCAACAACAATGACAGAGAAGAGAACAAAAGACTGCCAGAGAACATTTGCAATAAAATAAATATACTGCTAGGAGAAAAGAATATAATCCAAATATACTATATACATCTAAGATTATTTATTTGGGTGAGAGAGATATTTGTGTAGTATTAATGATTCAGAGGATATATTATCTAAATATATCTTTGGGGGAAAATAAATGAAAAATAACTCTAAGCCACAGTTTGGCAAAGTATGGCCTGTGGAAACAATTCGGCCAGCTATCTGCTTTTGTCATTAAACTTTTATTGGAACATGGCCACAGTCATTTGTTTTCATATGTCTGCTTTTACAGTACAACTGCAAAGTTGAATAGTTGCAAAATAGACCACCTGGTTCACAAACTCTAAAATATTTAGTATCTGGCCCTAAACAAAATTGCTTTCTGACTCCTAGCTTAAATGAATCAACAAAAAGAGAGTTATGACTGTAGGGGGAAAGGAAACAGTGATAAAATTGTGGTGATTGAAAACAAGAAAAATAATTATGTACATACATGTATACATATATATGCATATGCATATATTTAAGCATTTAATTCTAATTTCTTTTCTGTTATTTATCATTTTTCCTTTATTTACTACAATTTCATCTTTTTGACCAATTCTTCCTTTAATTATCTCTACTGTCTCATAGATCTTTTACTTTGTGATAATGAGGTAACACAACTACACATTTGCTGTCTGTATATGAACCATATAGCAAATGCACAGTGAACAATCACTGATGGACTTTGAAGGAAGTGATATGATTAGACAATAAGAACTATGTATATCTTTTTATTTATATAATGATTTGTGGAATGAAACACTAGTGGTGTACATTTTTATTTTATGCTTTTATTTCTGGGTGATATATTGTAGCAACTGAAATTTGAACTCTGATTTAGGGAGGGCTATTACTATTCAACTGAAAATGGTAACTGCACATAATGAATATCAGAACAGTACAAATAAGTTGTTGGGGACTAAATTAAATCAGTGAAATCTAGGTGTTTAAAGTAGATATTGAAACATTTTCTAGGCCTTAATTAAAAGGTAATATTTTTATAAAAAGGGTTATAACATGGTGTGACATGCCTGTAATCCCAGAGACTCAAAGGACTGAGTCAGTACAATTGCAAGCTTAAGGCCAGCCTAGGAAACATAGGGAGGTCCTGTCAATGATTAATAGATAGGCAGACAAATAGATAGATGGATGATAGTGCTGGGGATGTAGTTCAATGGTAGAGATCCCCTGGTTTCAATCCCCAGGATCACAGGAAGGAAGGAGGAAAGAAGGAAAGAAGGAAGGAAGGAAAGAGAGAAGGAAGGAATGGTCAATGGATTATACTATGTAGAAAAGAATATTATATTCATATAACTGGAAAAGTATTATACAAATATTCACTTCAGGAAAAAAAATAATAATTCAGTATTAACCATTGTTTAAATTTTCAAATAAGCAAGGAGTAAAGGAAAACAATTGACTATTATTATCAGAGCAGATGTTGCATTGGTCTTATACCTATCTATATCTCACATCTATACTCCCTTCAGAACTTTGCTCAAGTGTTCTCTTCTCAGTGGGGCCATCTCTGCAATTATATAGAATTGAAAACCTAATGCCTTTGTTAGTTCAGGTGTTTAAAATAAATTGCTAAAGATTGAATAGCATATAAGCAAAATAAATTTATTTCAGAAGGTTGAAAATCCAAAATCTAAGATTGCATGGTTGAGTTCTGGTGATGGGCCTCTTTCAAGTTGCAGATGGAAGACTTCTAGTATCCTCACATGAAAAAAAGAGAGAAAACTCTCTGGGTTCCCTTTTCATAAGTGTGCAAATCTTATTCATGAGGTCCTCACCTAATAACTTCCCCAAAGCCTCACCTCCTAATACCATCACTTGGGGATTATGATGTCAACATGTGAATTTTGGGGGGAGAAAAACATTCTGTACATAATATCTAAGCCTGAGTTTATTCATGTATCAATTTGGTAAATTATATCAGAAATTTCTTAGAAGCATTAAATGAAATAATATGTACAAAATGCAGGCATAGTGTTTTCACTTCGAGATTCTCAATAAAATCAGTTTCATCTAGGCTTTCCTTTCTAACCCTTTTCTCAGTAATGATTGTTTCAACATGGAATTCATGGAATTCACACCATCTATTCTGTGAATGAAGGAAATGCCTTAAGATTCCATTAGTAGAAATTTGGCCAGATAAGTTTGCATTTTCTATAAGGAAGTTAGAAGGGAGAACACTATTTAATCAAAATGATCAAAACTCCATTAGTGAAATTCCATGCATATTTACCTGGTCCTACTCAGGCCACCCTTAAGTTTGTCATTCACACATACATGGTGTTCACTCTGTCTTTTTGTATGTAAGGAAATGAAGCCCTACATATTATCACAAGCTTTGGTCATATCAGAAGGCAAAGAAATAAAGATTTACAAGCCCCTGTTCATTTTCACACAAAAATAAAGAAAAACGCATGGGCTCTTCGTTATACTAAAGATTTGGGGAGAAGGAGAACAACTAGAGGGAAGAGACAAACAATGATATAGCAAGACACATGTAGAGATGAGAGAAAGAGTAGTAAAGTTGTTGGAGAAAATAAAATGTTTATCACTTTGGAAATAATCTGTTATGTGTCTTCTGAAGGAAATATCTGCTTAGTGAAATTCCTTGTATGTATGCTATTTGATTTGATTCTTATGATTTATTAAATTCTTTTTTTAAAATTCCATGATATCTTAAAAATCTAATCATATAGGATATCAAAGCCTCTCAACACACATGTATACATTTCAAAAGGCAAGATCTCCAAGTTCACTTTGAATTTAGGGTGGAGATGAAGAAAAATTTTCCTAATCATTAAGAGTTCTCTTTGGAATGTGGGCTTTGAAGCGTTCTCTTTTTTCTCCAAATTGGAAATTATTTTTAGTTACAAAAGATATGAAAAGTCACTTCACTGTATGTCTTGTCACATGTAGTATCACAAAACTTAGGGAGATTATATATATAAATACACACACACTGATTAAAAAAATATATAGAAACTGGTCTAGGATATAGGAAAATATTAAATAGTTCATATTTAATTTTGCATATTTTTTCACTGTTATAACCATCTATAATGAGGATATGTTTAATCATAAACATTAAGTGTTTTAGAATTTACGATAATGTTTCATGAAAAACTAGGGGGTGTCCCATCCATCCAATATCTAAACACAATATAAAACTATGTTAAAACAGTGTTAGTAAAGGAACAAATAATCTATTCATGTTACAGAGTGAATACCAGGTATTGCAAATATGTATGTGTATGCACATATATATGTATAACCACATACATACACAAAGGAATGAGCTAGTTGATAAATCTGACTATTCAAAATATTAGGGAAATTTGGAGGACTATAGTAAATAACATTCAAATACTGTTGTATACTGACAAAAAATAAAATGCCAGATAACTCTATGATCCAAATTGTCATAAAGAAACCTCTAGAGTAGTAGAGGGAAATAAACACACACATGTTAGGGTCCATAAAGAAGTCAAGATGGCGCCTGGCATTTTGCCAGAGGGAGTGGTTTGAGAAGTAAAGCCAGCAAGCCATTAAGATGATAGAGATTCCTTAATGAGTGACTGCTGTGTCTAGATTATGTCAATTAAGTTAAGCTGTGTGTAATCATTAAGATGATAGAGATTCCTTATTGATACCTCTACTGTCCTACAATAAATGGCTCCCACTCCTGCTGTATCAATCTACACAAGTTGCTCCTCACCCCCCCCCCCGTTAGTTTGCTGCAGCCAGACTGTGGCGTGCACACACACACACACACACACACAAACACTTATTCAACATTGTACCCTACCAGTTAATTTAATGCCACATAATTACATGGAGTGTGTACTGCTACTTAGGATGATTTCAAAAATAAGGAAATTGAATAACTAAAATCTTAAATAATTTACTTAATGCCATACTGGCAGAAAGTGGAATAGCAAGGATTTGAAACCATGTTTAACTAAGTAATAACTTCTATATTATTATTCACTATAGAGGTATAAAATATGGTACCTCTCTCTACATAGCTCACAATCTAGTTGGAAGAGACTAAAGCAACATGTTAAGTATGAGAGTAGAAAGAGATATACAGGATAAGGAACAATTACTTTTCACATATGACCAGGCGTTTACCAAGCACATAGGGACTCAATGGACTCAATGGACATGTCAGAAGAGAAAATACCACAACATTTGCACCACAGCTTCTCTTACAAATAGTGCAAGCAGGATCTCCAAGTGTCTCAGGCTTCTCCAAGCCTTTGTTGCTGTTGATAATTAGGTACAGATCAATTTAAATTTTGTTGGAAAAAAACAGAGTTTAAATATTATGGATAATTTTCCATGTTTTTTTTTCAAAGATTTGCTTTTGGTGTGTTATAGAACATGTTTACCATGTACTGTGTTCTCCCATGAGAGAGAACAAGAAAAATCAATCTAGATTTTCCTAATTCTGCCTATGTCCCCACTTATATATGTTCTCAATATTCATTTTCTTTTGAATCATTAATCTAAAGTCTTGGTTAGCCAGCCAAGGATGTGGATAGGATCCAATGGCTATACTAGTTGCAAGCACAGTATTCTTCCTCTGGTAGCCACGTTTTGGCTCTAGAAAGTTTCCTGGACCAAAAATTTTAATATCTCCCAGTCTTTTACATTTTCATATGAGGATTAAGATTATAATTATTTATTGTTATTTTCCCTAATTATCAAGATGATTTTTCTTAAAGTGTTTCATTTTTTCTTGTTTATTGGGTATATACCTAGGCATTATTTATCACATGCTATCTCTATGTTTAACCTTTTGGGGAATGGTCATACTGTTTTTACAGCCAACTATACCACTTACTATTCCTACCAGCTATGAATGAAGGGTCTAATTTCCCCCCATCCTGGCTAACACCTGTTATTTTCTTTTTAAATTTATAGCCCATGGCTATGAAGTAGAGTCCCCTTGTGGATCTGCTAATTACTAATGATGCCAACTATCTTATCATGTGTTTACAGGTCATTTTTATATTTTCTTTAGAAAACTATCTAAAACAATATGCCAATTTTAATTGGGATGTTTGCTATGATTGGTTTATAAGTGTTCTTTATATTCTAATTATTAATTGTCATCAGATACATGATTTGAAAAAATTATGTCAACCTCCAAGTTGTCTTTTCACTTTCTTGATAGTTTTCTGGAAAATATAATTTTTAAATATTTATGACGTTGAAGGCATATGTATATGCATGTATGTGTGATTGTGTGTGTGTATTAGTTGCATGAACATTAGTTCTCATATCTATGGCACTTATGCCTAACACAAAATCATGGATACATATGCATAGGTTGTCTTACAGTTTTAGCTATTACACTTAGGTCCTTGATCCATTTGGAACTAATTTTTATATATATTCTGTGAGATAGAGGTCCAAGTACAATTTTTTACAGCTTTTTTACAACATTTTTTTTTACAGTTATACTAGCACTGTTTATTGAAAAGACAATTATTTCCCCCTTGAATTGTCTTGGAACCCTAGTAGAAAAATCAATTGGTTATAGATATGTTGTTTAAAATCTGTATCCTAATTTGTATTCGTTTGATCTATAGATCTCCCTTTATGCCAGTACAACACTGTTTTGTTTCCTGTGGATAAGAAATAAATTTTAAAATTGAGAAGTGTAACTCCTCTATATTTGTTCTTTTTCAAAACTCTTGGCTATTTGGGCACTGTTGAAATTCTATGTAAATTTTAACATTGGTATGTCAATTTTTTTTCCTTTTTTTAAATTTTGATGAACCTTTATTTTGTTCATTTATTTATAAGCAATGCTGAGAGTCAAACCCCGTGCCTCACACATGCTAGGCAAGTGCTCTACCACTGAGCCATAACCCCAGTCTTCTGGTATGTCAATTTTTGAAAAAAAAAATATGGAGTTAGGGTTTTGATAAGTACTTCAGTGAATCTGCAGATCAGTTTGGGGAACATTTCCATTATAACAATATTAAATATTCACTATATGAATATGGGATATCTTCCCATTTGTCTTTATCAAAGATGTTTTATACTTTCTGTATACAAGATTTGCACTTCTTTTGTTAAATTTGTTGCTATACATTTTTGATACTTTTGTATTTAGCATTCTTCTTGATGATTTCAAACTATCCAATTTTTTTTTTACTTTTTTTTTCTTAGTTGTAGACAGACACAATACCCTTATTTTAGTTATGGTTATATGGTGCCGGGGATTGAACCCAGTGCCTCACACATGCTAAGCAAGTGATCTACCACTGAGCCACAACCCCAGCCCCCCAAACTATCCATTCTTAACAGAGAAATTCACTTAGTTTTTGTATGTTGATCTTGTATGCTGAAATCTTTTTGAACTTATAAGTGCTAATACCTTCTAATATGTTGAAACCTTAGGATTTTTTATATACAATATCATAATACTTGCACATACAGATATTGTTTCTTCTTTTTTTTTCAATCTGGATGCTTCTTTTTTAGACCTAACTGTCCCAGCTAGAACCTCTAGTAAAATGTTAGGGTCTGTAAACAAGTCAGGATGGCGCCTGGCATTTTGCCAGAGGGAGTGGTTGTGAAGTAACACCAGCGAGCCATTAAGTGTGGAGGTTCCTTATTGGTTAACTGCTGTATCTAGTTAATGTTAATTAAGATAAGCTGTGTGGAATGTATATATACCCCTCCTGTCCTACAATGAAAGGCTCCCACACCTGCTGTATCAATGTACACAAGTTGCTCGTCACCCCGGGGTTATTCTGCTGCAGCCAGACTGCAGATGTTACATATGTTGGAATGTTACATATTTTTTGGATACATATGCCAATATGTAACATTCCAACATATTGAAAAAAGCATCCTGGTTAATCACTGTCCCAGATGTAAGTATAGCCAAGCTGTAGCTCTGGATATCAGCTGTTATGGATTTGAGTCAAATCATCTTCTTTTTGGTCTGTAAAAATCGCTTTGGTTAGTCTCTCTGGAATCCAAATCGGCTGCTGTTCTCCCTGTGGAAACACACAACAGAACCCCGACTCCAGACAATCACTGGGTCAGGACCTTTCCATTGTCCTGTTAGGCTTATGTACATTTTTTGGATACATATGCCTTTCCGCAGCACTAAGCCCTGATGAATCCAAATTTAAAAAGTTTAGAGTAAAAAGGGTAATTTTAAGTTTATCTTTGAGGGATATATACCCCTTTCCAATTCCCTCTTTTTGTTTTAATAAGTACATTTTAATAGTTTGATGAGCTCTTTCAACTATGCCATGTCCCTGTGGATTGTATGGGATTTTTGTTATGTGAGTAATGCCAAATGATGAGCAAAATTGTTTAAAAGAGGTAGAGGTATAGCCAGGACCATTATCTGTTTTTAACTGTTTTGGAACGCCCACAGTGGCAAAATTTTGTAAGCAATGAGCTATAACATCTTTAGTTTTTTCTCCAGCATGAAGGGAGCCTATCAAAAATCCGGAAGAAGTATCAACTGTAACATGCAAATATTTCAATTTTCCAAATTTTGACAAGTGTGTGACGTCCATCTGCCAAATATGGTTATTTATCAGTCCTCTAGGATTGACTCCAAGATTAACTTGTGGTAAAGAGGTCACACAATTTTGACATTCTTTTATTATTTGCTTGTTCCTTATTTTAAAAAGCTTTTGTAAAGTATTAGCATTGACATGGAACCTTTTATGAAAATTTATAGCTTCTTCTATCGTGGAGAAAATATGTATGTCATGTGTAGATTTATCTGCTAAATCATTGCCCAAACTAAGGGCTCCAGGCAATCCTGTATGTGCCCTGATATGTCCTATAAAGAATGGATCTTTTCTGTCCCAGATTAGACTTTGTATAGTGGAAAACAAAGAGAAAACAGTAGAGGAAGGAGAAATCCTACCAGCATCTTCAAGGGATACTATAGCATTAACTATATACTGACTATCAGAAAATAAATTAAATACAGAATCTTTAAACATCACAAAAGCTTGTAAAACTGCATTAAGCTCTTCCTTTTGAGCTGATTGTTTGGGTACTAAAAATGTAAAAGTTTGATCAGGGGTAACTACTGCTGCTGTACCATTATTTGACCCATCAGTGAATATATTTGGAGCATTCATGATAGGTGTTTTTCTTGTCATTTTTGGAAAAACTACAGGATGCCAGGACGAAAAAGACAACAAAGGATTATATGGTAAGTGGTTATCAAATGAAACATTGGATTTACACATGATTATTGCCCAAGTATTTAACTCATTAGCTAACTCATCAATTTGATCCATAGTATATGGAGTAATAATTTTATTGGGAGAAATTCCAAATACTCCCTTTCCTGATTTTATTTCTTTGAGTATTAATTGTCCCACAGCCTCAGGATACCTAGTAAGAATAGTGTTGGGAGAATAAGATAAACGTATCCACAATAATGGATCTTCTTGCCAAAATACTCCTGTAGGAATGTGTTTTGTTGGTAGTACGATAAATAATAAAGGTAAACTTATATCAATTCTATCCAATTGCACATTTTCCATATATGTTTCAATAATTTTTAATGCCTTTCTTGCTTCAGGCGTTAACATGCGGGGTGCATTTGGATCTGATGGACCTTTTAGGACATCAAATAAAGGTCCTAGCTCTCCTGTTGGTATGCCTAGATAAGGCCTTATCCAATTTATGTCTCCCAATAACTTTTGAAAGTCGTTAAGTGATTTGAGTTGATCTACTCGTATTTGAATTTTTGGTGGACGGACCATGGTTGAGGATAATAGAACTCCTAAATAATTAATTGGAAAATTCAATTGTACTTGATCTATTGCTATCTCTAGATTATAATTTTTAATAAGTTTGTAAGTGTGGCATAACATTCCAGCAATGTGTTTTTATCTTTATGTGCTAATAATACATCATCCATATAGTGAAATATCTGTAGTTCAGGATTTTGATTTCTAAGTAGCTGGATTGCTTTGTTAACATAAATTTGACACATAGTTGGGCTGTTAGCCATCCCTTGAGGGGGTACTTTCCATTCATATCTCTGATCAGGACCTTCATGATTCAGTACAGGGATAGTAAATGCAAAACGTGGACTATCCTCAGGATGAATTGGAATTGAAAAAAAAAAAAACAATCTTTAATATCTATAGCTAAAACATACCAGGTTTTTGGCAAAGCAGACAATTGAGGAATCCCTGATTGAGCAGGTCCCATAATAAACACCGCATTATTAATGGTTCTTAAATCTTGCAATAATCTCCATTTACCAGATTTCTTTTTGATGACAAAAATGGGAGTATCATGGGGAGATACAAAAGGTTGTATATGTCCCTCCGCTAATTGTTGTTTGACCAGGTCATGGGGTACTTGTATCTTTTCTTTAGTCAGGGGCCATTGAGGAACCACACTGGTCTTTCTGATTTCCAAGTAATTTTTATTGTCTCAGTGGCCCTTTCTGAAAACCCAATCCATGTCTATTTATTCCTGGATCTATTTGAATTGGTGCTGCTATACCTTGTTCTTGTTCTCCTAATCTTTTTTCTTTCCTGAAACCTTGTCTAGCCCTAATAGTGGGCACATTTGTATTGATGTTATTTGTTAATGTCAAACCTAATTGATCTAGGACATCTCATCCCCATAAATTTATAGGAAGATGATCCAATACATATGGCTGTATAGTTCCTTCACATACTTCAGGATCCTTCCAATCTAATACCATTGCACTTCTATGGGGATTAGTCACCATTCCTAGGCCTCGAAGCGTTTGAGTGGCTTGTTGTAATGGCCAATGTTTTGGCCATTCTTGACGAGATATGATGCTAAGGTCTGCACCTGTATCAAGTAGCCCATTAAATTCATGTCCTTGAATATTTAGTTTTAGCATGGGGCGAGAATCTAAATTTAAAGAAAGCATAGCCCAATCCACACCTGTGGAGCCTAATCCCCTGGAACCTCTTTCTATAGTATGACTGGAAAATTTATCATGCAGGCTGGGTATTATTAATAACTGTGCTATTCTACCTCCTGGTGAAATTACTGATATACCTCTTGGAGAACTAGCTATAATTTTTATTTCACCTACATAATCAGGATCAATTGCCCCAGGACTTATCATAAGTCCTTTTAGTGTAGAAGAACTGCGCCCCAATAATAAGCCTACTGTTCCTTGGGAAGAGGTCCTTTTACTCCTGTGGGAATGATTTGAACTCCCATCTCTGGAGTTAGTACTGCTCTGGCAGAGGTGCAGATGTCCAACCCTGCGCTCCCTCTGGTTTGTCTGATGAGGGATCTCATGGACAATGTGTACTGGGCACTACCCTGATGGTGTTGCTGGGTTCCTCCAGTGCGCCGTATATTTGTGGTTGTGGGCCCCAGAGCATTAGGCCCCCCAGTCCGTTTTTTGGTAATGGAGCCCGATGCTTTTCTCCACAATATCATGGGTAAACACCTGGTCCTTCTCTGTTTTTTGATAATGGAGTACCCTCTATGGTGGTTTGAGAATGGCATTCATTAGCCCAATGTCTCCCTTTACGGCATCATGGGCAAATACCCGGTATTCTACTCCTTTGATACCTAGCTTTGTTAAACCCTCCTCCTATGGGGCAATTCCTTTTAAAATGTCCTGTTTGTTCACAATTGTAGCATGTTTTTGGCCTGGCATCTAAAGCCTGTTGTACTGTGCCGCAGTCTGGCTGGGCACAAAATCACGAGCCACTCAAGCAGGAACAAACTTTATTTTTTTGAAACTGCTGCCAATGTTCTGTCCGCCCCAGGGAAGATCCGATCCACACACGCGGCATTCTCCCGGAACCGCCAGAGAGAGTTCCTCCCCCGGAACTCCCTCCTACTCTACTTCTCCAACCAATGGGAACTCTCCAGTACTCCCTAGCAGGCCGAGGTGAACAGCAGGAGTCCAATATCCATATGAATGCAAATCTTAACATAATCATATCATCTCAATGGCTAGCTGGCATCACCTTTCAACCAAAAATGCCATGCATCATATACTTGGCTCTTAGCATCTCCCCCTTTCTGTTTAAGCAACAAGCAATGTGGCTTAGGGACCGTGCCTGGTAGGTTGTCCAATTCAACATATGGTTCTTACCCGTCATCGGAAAACTGACCTTTAGGCCTCAGCCTCCTGTCTTAGGTTGATACCACTGCAATTGGATCATACCCGTCACTGAGTACCGGTCCAGCATATAGCCATACTTGTGGATAGGCCTATGCACCAGTGGGGGGGGTGAGGTTTTTTGCCTCACCTCTGTTGGCCCCCAAAGTTAGACCATCACTAGTAGAAGGGAGGAGGATACAGAAATGCCACGGCACCAAGTCAATTGACGGCTCCTAGGAAAAATTGAATCACTGGTGACACATCAGCAAAGATACGATAGCACTACCATAATTCGCTGCATCAACAGATAGATCACAATGCATACAAGTGATACATAATCCAGGCAAGTTCTGTAAGCAGTTCAAAGTGGAGGAATCTATCAATATGTCCATATCCTCCCAAAATAAATCGACTCATTGATTGAGCATTACTTGTTGAGTTATTAATCATTGATGTATCAGTTTATACAGTTTGTTGTGATAACTCTCAAAGAAGTTGTAGTTTGGTTTCATCTTTGTCTTCACCGGCACTGGGATGAAAATAGGAATTCTGACAATGATGCTAAAAAAAAATATGTAACATTTCAACAGGTACTAAGAAAACAATTTTTAGAACAATTTACATTATCCTGAACAGAATTATTAAATATAATGAAAAGGAAAGGTGAAAGTAAACAAACAGATCTGTTAACCTCCTATTTGTTCATATATTAAAACAATCCTCAACAGCTGTTTACCCAAATAAATTAAACTATTAAAATCACATGAATAATAAAAAAAATTCAGATCCATAATCATGAGCGTTCCTCATATATGATATATGGACATACGCACATACAGACATACAACACAAAACAGAAATGTGCACACGTAACATACAGGAGTACTGCAGCTGCCAAGACTTGCCCTTGTTCATTAATGTCTCTCATTAATTTAATATATGCGTTTAAATCTTCATGTTTCCATGGTCTAATGACCTCTCTGCAGCAACGATTTGCTTGGTCATAAGCCAGTTGTATTAATGGCATTGCTTGTTCTGTATCCCCCCAAACTCTGGCAGCTGTTTGAATAAGCCTATCTACAAATTCAGCATAAGGTTCATTAGCTCCCTGTATTACCTTAGATAATTGACTTGTAAATCTCCATGTCCTTGTAAAGTCTTCCATGCCCTAACTGCATCTGCAGCAATTTGTGCATATATAGCAGGATCATATTCAATTTGTTGCCGTTGACCCTCATAAGGTCTTTTTCCTAACAACATATCTAGATTTCTTTGAGGGTAACCGGCTGCTACATTTTGCCTAGCTGTCTCCGTGCAAAATTCCTCATTGGCAACCTTCCATAACAAATATTGTCCTCCATTTAGCACAGATTTATACATGCTAGCCCAATCTGCTGGCGTCATGTCCAAGTTGGTAATGGATTCGACCATGCTTACAGTGAAGGGTGCTTGGGGACCATAGGTTGTTACAGCCTCCTTTAACTGCTTCACTGTTTTGAAATCTAGAGCATGGTGAATTCGCTGCCCTCCTGCCTGCTCAAGTACAGGGCATGCTAATCTTTGAGGTCCTGTCTCAGGATCCCATCTATCAACTACCGGGGTTGGGGGCCCCATAGGATATGTTGTCTCTATAGGTGGAGCTGTTGGTTGGACACTTACACCCTCTGGTGATAGAAAAGTGTTAGTAGCAGCCTCCTGTTGTAACTCTTTTCCTGATAGTTCTTCCTCCTTTAAATTTTCTTCCTCTGTCTGACTAGCTTGAGAGACCTTCTCTTTTACTTGATCTAAAATGTCTTTCTCCATGGTCTGAACCTCTAACAATTTACTTAACACTGTTTCAATTTGTTTTTTACTAATTTCTAATCTACTATAAAGATAACGCTGAGAGCCATAGCCAAGTAGGAATGATGCATGGCATTTTTGGTTGAAAGGTGATGGCAGCAAGCCACTGAGATGATAATGATTATGTTAAGATGTGCATTCAATTGGAGATTAGACCCCTGCTGTCCGCCTCCCACTCCTGCTGTATCAATGTACACAAGTTGCTCCTCACCCCCAGGTTATTTTGCTGCAGCCAGACTGTGGAAGAAATGATTAATAGAAATAGTGAGGATAGCAGCTTGATCTTAGGGCAAAAATCTTTTAACCTTTCACATTTGTGTATGATGTAACTGAGCATTTTCCACAAATGCAACTTATCAGGTAGATGACGTCCCATTTTCTTCCTAAAATGTTGAATATTTAAGTACAAAAAGTTGTTGAATTTTCTCAATGTTTTTTCTGTATTAATTTAGATGATCATGTGATTGATTTTCACGTATTAAAACAAAATGCATTTCTGTGATAAATTCTGTTTGTTTATGAATAATCTGTTTTATATGTTTGTGGTATTTGTATTCCTAATACTGTTTAAGGTCTTTAAGTCTTCATTGAAAAGGGACACTGAGAAGATTTTCTTTTTAAGGATGAGTAGTATTCCATTGTGTATACATAGCACATTGTCTTTCTTCATGTATCCATTGAAGAACACTTCAGTTGATTCCATATATGGGCTGTTGTGAATAGTGCTACAAAAATCTGGGCATTCAGGTATTTTTGCATATACTGATTTCATTTTCCTTAGGTGTATGCCCAGAAATAGGATTGCTGGATCATGTGGTAGTTGTATCTATAATTTTTTGAGAATCCTCCATACTGTTTTCTATGACAGCCATACTAATTTACTGTACAAACTTTTTGTTTTCTCCACATGATTACCAGCAATTGGTACTTTTTCATTTTTAAATAACTCTTTGTAGTTGTAGATGGACAGCATGCCTTTATTTTGTCTTTTTTTTTTAATGTGATACTAATGATCGAATATGTGCTTGCCTCACATGTGCTAGCCTCACATGTGCTAGGCAAGTGTTCTGCCATTGAGCTATAGCCCCAGCCCACGTTTTTTTTTTTTTTTTTTTTTTTTTTTTTTTTTTTTTTATATAATAGTCATTCTAACAAGTATAAAGTGATATTTCATTGTAGTTTTGAGTTGCATTTTTCTGATTACTGGTGACTTTGAGTGTTATTTTTATATGCTCATGCACCAAATTTCGTGTTTTGAGAAATCTCCTAATAAGATTACTGAAGCCAGAGTTGCTAACCAGATGGGTAACAGACCTATAAATGGAATCAAGATGTTTTACATTATAATTCATCTGTTTAATAAAGCTAGAATAGTTATAATGAAATGTTTCCTAAAACCCCACAAGTATTTTAAAGCTTGATAATAGAACAAATGTAAGTTATCTTAGAGAATTCAATAACACACAAGTACACACTTCAATTTTGATACAAGAATTAATTTCAAGATTAACTGTAGAAAAAGCACTCTACTATTAATTTAACAGTGGAAAATCAATAGCTTCTATGATAAGAGTAGAAATATATGGGGCCAAGATGAAAAGCAGAAGGTCTTTTGACCTTAGGTAAGTCAAAAAAAACTTTAAAACAGGATATCTTGTGAAATAGACCTCCAATAATCTTTTCCCTCTGGTCATTATTTTTACAGAGCCACATGAATTTCAAATTAACATTTGAAGAATTAATACCTATCTTCAAACTATAATGTGGCAGCAAGTTTCTACAACTGTACCTAGCATTGTTCCTGACTCTATGACCAATCTTGCTCTATTAAATAAGTGCTTGATTTATACCATCCAAAACTTGGCCATATCACAAAGAGCACTGAACATTTCAAATTGGTTCCATTTAAATGGAGTCTTCAAGAAACTTAAGTCAGCCTGGTTCTATAGTCAACCCTGTACTGCAAATGACACTGGAACCACTGGATACATTCTGTTTAATGAATTGGGGACCACAGTGCTGGCAGAAATGCTTGTCTCAGTGGGGCAGGAGGCCAGCATGAACCTGGGCTGTGTGCCTGGAAGACTGAGCAATAAAGGCTGAACAAAGTTATTGATTCATTTTATTTTTAGACACATTAAAAAAACTCACTATAGTTAATGAAGATTAATTAATAAAGATGTTATAATTAGCAAAAACTACAGTCCAATGTTTTCTTTCAGGTGTACATAGCATTTATGTAACCAAGGAGAATTAGAACCTCAGTTATAAAAATAACTTTTTAAACTGCAAAATATTTTCTAGTGGAAGTCTATCTGTAGGCTACCACTACTACTCTGATGATTTATATAATCATTAAATTATTATAATCGTACATAACATATTTCATCATTGTTACTTAGATTTCAATTTATCTACAATAAAATGTGTATTTAAAATATCAGTGTTCAGCAAAGTTTCATTTATATCTTGATTATAACACAAAATATACAAACACTATACTAACAAATACATCAACATATATAATAGGAAAACAAAGTAAGGTTGAAGACCAATCAGTGTTAAACAGATACGAAAAGGTGAGAAATATGAAATAGTCTCATTTGTTAAAGATGAATATGCCTAAAAGATTAATGTCAAAAACCTAAATTTATCCCCACAGACCACTTTTCTACATAGCTCTACTGACAGTCTTCAAAGAGCTAAATGGATCAAACAGAATATGACTAAAAGGAAATGGAATTCATTAGTTTGTTCAAAGGAAATGCAGAATAAACAATACTAAAGGTGAACATAAGCATGATCGGTTTGAAAATAAAGTATCATCCAGTTATGCTGTATATGAAGGGAGACACGAGGGGAAAAACACTGTTGTGATCTGCAGCTGCTTTTCAACCACTTCCATCCTGATAATGCAGAGAAGCAGTACAGGTATTTACTAGATTCCTCAGTAATTTAGCCAGCAGCACCTTTTCCATCCCACAACTCCACATAAACTCATACACTTGACAATAAAGTACAATGAATAGAAGCATCAAGTGCTACAATGGAGGAACATAAATGGAGGTACAGAAGGCAACTATTGCACACTAGACAGCAAAATGTCCTTAGAATCCTCTTAAAGATTGCAAGAATATTTGTAAATTATTTATGGTAACATTCAAATTTTGACTGGACAAGCTGATGTACATCTTGGGGTTTGGGCCTCAGGTCTTCATTTTTTAAAAATTCAGGCCAATTCAATTAATGTCAGTGGAACTGCTCCCTCATATACACCTGCTTTGATGACAGCAAATAGGTTGGAGCTTTACTTGCAGTGATGAGCACGGTGATAAACTATCTCTGAAGGAGCATAGATGAAATTGTTAATCATGTGAGTATCCAGAAGCCACCATGGCACTTTTTCAAGGGTTTCTAGTCAAGACTCCAGTGTGATGAAGGAAACAACGTAGAGATTTGCTTAGTTCCTCCTCTGTAGGTCTCAAATAGAAAAAGTTCAGTGAATGGTTATTCATATATCATTATTACTATTATCATATAATTCATTCCTTACAACCACACTAAAAGCAAATAGGTTAGCATATTTATTATTCATTCTTTATAGATAGATAAATTAATGCAGTTCAAAGAATTTAAGTCATATGTACAAAACAGTGCAGCTCTAAACAGCAAACTCTGGACCTCAGTGACCTTAAACCTCCCATTAGGGTCAACTACTTAAACTTTCCTCCATTTTCCAGTGGTGTCAAGGTAGGCCATAAACCTTCAACAATTTTTTTAAAATATTTTTTAGTTGTTGATGGACCTTTATTTTATTTATTTGTATGTGGTGCTGAGAATCGAACCCAGTGCCTCACACATGCTAGGCAAGCGCGCTACCACTGAGCCATAACCCAATCACCTCAACAATTTCTTAATGGTTTATTTTGACTAATGGGTAGTTTTAAATTTGGTTAGGTCTTACTTATTTGTTATTCTTCTGTCATTATGGCTTATGGTAATTCAACAAATATTTTGTTGCCCAAAGTGGCAAAGAGATCTGGTAGACATTGTGAGGTATGTCCCATGTAAGACAATGCAAGCTCACACGTAAGACAATGCAAGAAGGTTCAGAGGAGAAATAATTGGGTTGTGAAAAATTTAACCCAATCAGTGATTTAATCCTCTGATAGGGATTAACTGAGTGGTAATAGACATGGTAAGGTATGGATGGAGAAGGTGGAAATTAGAGCATAGCTTTGGTATATATATTTTCTTCCTATTGAAATGCCTTGGTGATTTGCCATTTATATTTATAGTAGCACTATCCTTAATAGCTAATAAAAGGAATCATTGATGGATAAAGAAAGTGTGGTAATATACAAGGTAATATTTCTATGTCACAATGGAGAATTAAGTATTGTCATTTGCAATAAAATGGATGGAACTGGAGTATATTATGTTAAATAAAAAGGAAGACAAACGAAGAAAAGTAACCCATATTCTCTTTCATATGTTCAAGTTAAAAATGTCTACTTGAATGTAGAATAATGACTACTAGAGATTGGGGAGTATATAGAGGGGAAAGGGAGAAAAGGGAAGGAAGAATGGATTTGATCAGTACACACTATATGCCTGTGTTAATATATTGCCGCAGTCTGGCTGGGCACAAATCACGAGCCACTGAAGCAGGAACAAACTTTATTTTTAAACTGCAGGAAAACACTTCACACAGCTCCCGGGGAATCCTCCCGAATGCCACGAGGCTTGTCCAGGAACCCCCAGCCGGAAATATCTCTCCCCGAAATCCCTCCTCCTGCACTTCCCCAACCAATGGGAACTCTCGGGGAATCCCCGGAAATCCCCACGAGAACTCCAAAATAGTGCGAGAACTCGAAAGTTGTGGCAGAGGCGGATAGTAATGCCTCGCCTGTCAATCAATACTGTTGGCAAAATGCCAGGGGCCATACAGACTCAGCCGTGGCTCTCAGCAATATATCACACTGAACCCAATTAATATGTGCAATAAATGTTAATAAAAATAAATATTTAAAGAAATATAACAAGAAATAAGATAACATAATCTAATTATTAAAGAATGAAATAACTATGAAGATTAAGAATACCAGAAATGGCAAGCAATCTTTTGTTTACTAGCACTTCTCAGTGCTAGCTACTGGCCAATTTACTCAATTTGCTGAAAGAATACTAGCATTAGGTTCTCAAATTTGAACATGACATATGAAATTCATTTGGAAAAATAAGAGACCCAGAGTAGTTAAAGCAATCCTTAGCAAGGAAAGTAAAGCAGGAGGCATCACAATACCAGACCTTAAATTGTACTACAGAGCTATAGTAACAAAAACACCATGGTATTGGCACCAAAACAGACATGAAGATTAATGGAACAAAATAGAAGATGCAGAGAAAAACTCATAAAAATACTGTTATCCATTTTAACAAGTTTCATAAACATACATTGGAGAAAAGATAGCATCTTCAACAAACGGTGCTGGGAAAACTGAAAATACATACGTAGTAGAATAAAATTTAACCCCTATCTCTCACCTGCATGGAATTCAACTTAAAGTAGATCAAGGACCTAGGCATTAGACCAGAGACCCTGTGTCTACTAGAAGAAAAAGTAGGCCTAACTCTCCAGCATGTTGGCTTAGGAACCGATTTCCTCACTAAGACTCCTAAAGTACAAGAAGTGAAATAATAAAAATCAATAAGTGGGAAGGTATCAAACTAAAAAGCTGCTTCACAGCAAAGGAAACAATCAAGAACGTGAAGAGAGACCCTACAGAGTGGGAGGAATCTTTGCCACCCGCACCTCAGATAGAGCATCAATCTCCAGGATATGTAAACTTCTCAAAAAAACTTAATATAAAAACAAACAAATAACACAGTCAACAAATAGGCATAGGGTCTAAGCAGGTACTTCACAGAGAAATATTAATTTATGAAAAATGTTCAATATCTCTAGCAACTAGAGAAATGCAAATTAAAAATACACTGAAATTCCATCTCACTCTCATCAGAAAGGCAATTATCAAGAATATAGGTAACAATACATGTTGGCAAGGATGTGGGAAAAGTGGTACACTCATATTTTGCTAGTGGGAATGCAAATTGGTGAAACAACTCTGGACAGTATTTTAGAGATTCCTTAGAAAGCTTGGAATGAAACTACCATTTGACCCAGTTATCCCACTCCTTGGCATATACCCCAAAGACTTAAAATCAGCATAGTATAGTGACACAGCCACATCAAATTTTATAGCAGCTCATTTCACATTAGAAATGCTATGGAACTAACCTAGGTGCCCTTCAACAGATGAATGGATTAAGAAAATGTGGTATTTATGCACAATGGAATATTACTCAGCCATACGGAAAGAAATTATGACATTAGCGAATATATTGAACTTATGGCTATCATGCTAAGTGAAATACACCAGCCCCCAAAACCAAAGGCCAAATATTCTCTCTGACATGTGCATACTAACACACAATAGGATGGGTGGGGGAGACTTGAAGTTTATTGGTTAAGACAAAGGGGAATGGAGGAGAAGGGTGGAGGATGGGAATAGGAAAGGCAATAGAATGAATTGAACATAACTTTCCTGTGTTTATATATTAATACATGACCAGTGAAACATCACATCATGTATAACCACAAGAATGGGGTTCTACTTAGAATAAGTTATATTCCATGTATGTATAATATACTCAAAATATACTCAACTGTCATGTATATCTAAAAAGAACAAAGAAAATGCACATGACACAATACATGACATTAGAGGCTAATATTCTGTTATCAAGTTTTATTAAGCCTACAATTAGTACTAACAGAGATATGGTATAAAAAATGACATTTGAAATTGTTAGTAGGTTAGACATATAACTATATGACACATAATCAGATGGCCCCTTGTTTTTATGCAACTTGATTAAATTATATCCCTGCCTTAACTTGTGAAGGACCCAAAAGCTTTCTCTTAATGATTACAGCACCATGAGAAATCAACATGGGTGTAGCAACTACAGACAACCACAGATTTCGAAGTTTAGGAGAAGTTCATTTCATGCTTTAGTATTTGTTTTCTGAATTTTGCTTTTTCAAGATATTGGCACAATGTTATCCCAAATATAATTCTCAAAATGGTACTATCAAAATAAAGAACAATTAGAAAAAGTTGTTCTTCATATCCTAATATCCTTTATAGGCAGAATAGACTGTTAGTCTATGAATAGTTAACTTGCACACAAACATAAGAATAACATGTACATGAGTTTTTATTTCATACTGGCATTTTCACAAAAATCTTGTCTCTAGATGGTATTTTACATCCTTTGTGACACCAATATAACAAATAAGTACTGTTTGAAAAACGTCTATATTGAAATAGCAGACATAACTTCCATTCACATTCCTTTGGCCACTTCAACTCATATGAGAATTCCCATGTTCAATCAGATGGGGAAGTGTAAACTTTGCATTAGGAAAGACCCCAGATTATTGTGAACAGAGACTACCACACTGACTTTTTACAATATTTAATCAAATTCAGTGTACTCTATGCTGCACAATTATTACAGCAATTCAGTATTAGGAGATTGTGTAGGATAAGTATTAAGGCTCTGGAGAATATCTGCTCAGTGTGAAATCCAGGATTTTTTAATAGGTAGGTGTTGATTTTTGCCTAATTATCCTTTATGTACATCCAAACTGTGATTTTGCAAGGAAAGGATGACAAAAAGAGTATATACCATGCATAACTATTGTGAGGTTTTAGAGTATGTGTCTGATAAATTTAGAAATAAATATGTCAAAGATATAGTAAATGCATAATTTATTATTATTATTGTTTTGTTATTATTACATGCAAGATTTTGGTACAACATATCTCATTTAATCCCCATGAATACTAATTTTTTGAAAGAGATATTTATTTCCTAATTACAGTTACAGTTGAAGTGGCAAATATTCAAGCCAATAAACTGATGTATATAAAGTTGTATGGCTTATGTTATGGCTTAGATGTACTGTCTGCCAAAAGCTCATGTGTGAAACAATGCAAGAAGGTTCAGAGAAGAAATGATTGGGTTGAGACATTTAACCCAATCAGTGATTTAATCCTCTTATAAGGATTAAATGAGTGGTAACTGAAGTGATAGGGTGTGGTTGGAAGAGGTGGGAATTACTTGCTTTGGTGTATATATTTGTATCTGAAGAGTGAAGTCTCTCTCTGCTTCCTGCTCACTGTGATGTGAGCTGCTTATCTCTGCCATACTCTTCTATCATGATGTTCAGCCTAACTTTAAGCCTTGTGGAATAGAGCCTACCTTCTATGGAGTAAGACCTCTGAAACTGAGCCCTCAAATAAACCTTTCTTCCTCTACAATTTTTCTGGTCAGATTCTTTAGTCACAGAAGTGAAGAAGATTAATAAAACAGCTTACATTTGACAAAGCTGCAATGTGAATATGGACCTACCTGACTACAAACCTTTTCCTTGTTTCCATAGCCATTTCCATTTACTGATACTCTGCTGTTTAATAATTATGTGTGGAATGTATTTTAATTTAATATTGATGATTTCCTTAGCTATAATATAGGATCTATCAAGTTATAAAAAATATGCTTAATTGCCAATATGTATAAGCCCTCCATTTCATAGTTGTCATTTGCAAAGTTTGGTCATAAGCACACAGGACAGATTTTCTTGCCTCCAAAGAATGCTAGAACTCTGATCCTGCAGGGATGGTACCTGAAAAAATTTCTCTCCATCTCTTCATAATTTTTCCCCTGGTGTTCCAACAGCTTAAATGTCTGTTTAATTTTATTTTTCTAAAATGATGTCTTATATTCAATAAAATCCATGTTAATAAAGGCCTCCTTTGTGGAGAAGTAAGGATTTATGAACATTTATTTCCCCTGCTTATATCACCAATATTCAGTCTTATACAAAGCATATATTATATTTCAAATATGGTATATATATATATATATATATATATATATATATATATATATATATATATCACATATAAATGTTATACATCACAAATAACATATCAATTTCAAAATCAACTTAAATTCACTGTTGTTTTGATTGTTGTCATGTAGTAGTTATTAATATCATTCATAAATTTATTCATTCAACAAATAAAATACCTATTCTGACCTTTTTCTTTTAATGTGGTACTGAGGACTAAACCCAAGGGCACACATATATATGGAATCTACATATTACAAAGATCCCTCAAGTGATGTTTGTATGGAATAAAATGAAAAACCTATGGGTTTTTGTCCAATTTGCAAGATATTAGAGCATTTCTTTTAGTCCCCTTTTTAGCTGCTGTGACCAAAAGAGCCAATGAGAACAATTTTAGAAGAGAAAAAGTTTATTTTGTAACTCACAGTTTCAGATATTGTGGTACATAAAGAGCCGACTCCATTCATCAGGCCTACAGGTGAAGCTGAACATCATAGTGGAAGAGTGGGGTGGAAGAGAGCAGCTCAAGACATGATAAGGAAGCAGAAAGAGAAAATCTACTTTCTAAAATATATACCCCAAAGGCATGCCATGAAGGCCCCTGCTCCTCCAGCTACATCAGTTTACCACTCAATCACTCTCAAGGGATTAATTTATTGATTGTGTTATGAGAGCCTTAATAGAACCATTCCATCTTTAAATCTTCATGCATTTTCTTACACATGATTTTTTTAGGGGACACCTAATATTTAAAACATAATCTTCCACCTCTGGTTCCCAAAAGCTCATGCTCATCTAACAATGCAAAAGACATTTTAGACCATTTACAAGAGTCCCCACAGTCTCAACAGTTCAAAAATTTCCCAAAACTTCAAGTCTAGTCTCCCTTGAGACTCAAGTATAATTTACATCATGAGCTCCTATAAAATTCCAGCAAGTATTCAATATATAAATATACATAGTAAACATTTCTATTTAGAAAAACGGGGGCATAGAAAGAAAGGATGGGAACAAAGCAAGATCAAAATCCAGCTGGGCAAACAAGTCCTGTAGTTCTGTGACCAGAATCTGGAGTACATGGCATCATAATGATCTCTGCAAAAGGCTTGTGCAGCTCCACCACTGTGACTTTGCTAGTTGTATCCCACATGGCCACTCTGTTGGCTTATTTGTGTTCAACTCCAGGAGCTTTTCTCAGCAGATGTTCTACAGTACTGGCATTTCTTAATATTGGGAGTCTCTACTGCAGCTTCAGCTTCTCTACACATCTCAATATTTTGCCTTCTGAAGGCCTGCGCACAGGAACTCTGACCTGGTTTCCAAGGCCTTCCTTTGAAATCTTGGTGGAAGTCTCTATGATCACCTAACTCCAGCATCCTGCATTTCTGCAGAACCAGAACCACATGGTTGTTAGCAGTGGCTTCCACCATTTAGGCAGTAAGTAAGCCTATAGGGACACTGGCTGCAGCAACCTTTGAGTGCCTGGATGTCTGAGCATGGTAAAACCATTTCCTAGGATGCCCTGTGCAAACAGAGTGCCCCACTGGTCTCTTCTCAAAAGTATTTTTACTTTTATTTCCTTGAGTTGGAGATGGGTATGGTCTTGCCAATTCCTCAAGCTATTTTTTTCTAATGTCTCTGAAGAAAACCTTTAGCATTTCTTGAGTGCCTGTAATGTATTTACAGCTGCAAATTCCTTGGCCTCAGTTTTACTTCCATCTTTGTAGTCCAAGTTTTTCAAATATTTCTGCCCTGCTTTCTGCTCCTGAATATCATAATAAACTTAGTTAAAAGCTGCCAGCAATATCGAAGCCACTTCCTGAATGCTGTGCTGCCTAGATTAAGAAGTCTATCACCTTTCAATTTAGGCTCTTAGAAAGTCTCAGGACATGGGCAAAATGTAGTCAACTTCTTATCCAGAAAATAACACATATTGCCTTCAGTTCAATATCCAATACAGTCCTCCTTCCCCTCTGAAACCTCTTGAGCACTGTCTTTTCTGTCCACAGTCCTATGAGCTGCATTCTGACTTCTAAGCTTCCATCAGATTTGCCCACTAAATTCTACTTACAACAATCAAAGGCTTTTCCATTATTAAACTTTTCAAATTTCCCCCTATATATTCCAAAATGCTCCAAAATTTCTGAATCACCGTTTCTTGATACTAATTTCTTTTTTAGTTAGTTTTTTAGCTTTTATGACTAAAAGACCTGACAAGAACAATTTTAGAGGAGAAAAAAGTTATGGGGGTTCACAGTTTCAGAGGTCTCAGTCCATAGACAGCTGACTCCATTACTTAGGGCTCAAGGTGTGGCTGACCATCATGGAGGAAGAGTGTGGTGGAGGGAAGCAGCTCTCACACGACAATCAGGAAGCAGAAAGACTCCACTTGCCAGATCCACAATATATGCCCAAATGTTTGCCCCTTGAAAATGCCCTCTTCCAGCCACACCCTACTGGCCTGCAGTTGCCAATAAGTTAATCCCTGTTAGATAGATGATTAATTTACTGATTATGTTAAGTCTCTCATAACCCACTCATTTTGTCTCTAAACTTTCTTGCATTTTCTCACACATGAGATTTTGGTGGATATCTAATAACTATAGCAGCATATATAAAGTTATATTTGCATTTTTCTAGTATATCATTTGACTTCATTTTTCACTTTATAAAGCTGTCCTGTGAAAATCCTATAGGCATATCTATCATTGAAAACTGATATTCTCATCATCTTAGTTTGGTTAATATAATTTATTATCCAACATTGTACAATTGTTAGAAGAAAAGTTGAACAATTATCAATAATTACAATAGGACAACCTGAAAATTTTCTGGGCAAATAAAGTCCTGGAGTCAATTTACCTGTTCCCATCATCACCATGAAGTGTAACCTACTATGATATATTTTCCATTTTTTAAGAATTAATTTCATATTTCTATGCATAATGACTTACAAATCCAACCATTGGAATCTCCTGTCCACTAGAACTCAGGGGAAACATTTTCTCCTCAAACAAAGGAAATACGTGTTTTTTACCTTTTCCTTTTACATTAGGGGTCCATAGTAGAGTACAGGTGTTAAAATGTAGGGTTACAGATATATCATGTGCCAGATGTATGATCACAGCAAAACTTCTTAATCTTTTTCTATCCCAGTTTCCTCACTTGCAAAATGAATGATCTGAGTGTTGAATTTATACAATTAAAGTGATCAGAAGGCTGTGCAGTGCATGGAATTCATGTAGATGTTGTCATTATTGTTGAAACTAATATAACTTGCCATAGTGATCTTTTGTAAACCATTTTGGACAGTAGATATATGTAGGAAGACTAATTAGACCATCAGGTACTTTAGAAAAAAGGCTGTTTTTTTTGTACCTATTCAGTGGTTGGAAACAGGCCAATCAAAATTTGAATTATGATTCAGCTAACAATTACCTATATATCTTTGGCAAGTAATTCACAGTTCTAAAACCTCACTTCTCTCTATAAAATAAGAATAATACTAATAATTGCATTATAGTCACATTGTGATGTTTAAAATCAACACAAGTCATTTCCACATAAACTTAAAAAGCAGGAACCCAATAAATATGAGATCCCATTACTACTTATATTGTTGTTATTAGTAGAAATCATAAATTTTATGATTTTATTAGCTTAAAACAGAAAGGAAATTGAAAAGACATATGTTTGTTAAATACCCTTGTACCAAAACTCAACTCAGGGTGCACACCTGTAATAACAGTGGCTTGAGAGGTTTAGACAAGAGAATCATTAACTCAAAGCCAGCCTCAGAAACTACAAGGCCCTAAGCAACTCAGTGAAACCCTGTCTCTAAATAAGATACAAAATAGTGCTGGGGATGTGGCTCAGTGGTTGATTGCCCCTGTATTTAAACTCTCATACCAAAGAAACCCCACTCCCCCAAAAAAAGACCAAAAAAAAAAAAAAAAAACCTCAGAATGACAGATTTTATAGCCCATAGTTTTTTGTACTGCTATATTTTTATAAATATAACTTTAAATTTTCCCATTTCAATGATTTTTTTTTCCTCACAGAATTTGAGATTAGAATGGTGGATACAAGAAGCTTGGAAGAGTACTGGGGAAAAAGTATTTGGGTAAATGTGATTAATAGGTACTAAGTTATAGATAGATAAAAGAAAGAAGTGCCATTGTGCTATTCCACAGTACAGTAACTGTAGATAATGAAATTTTGCTGGGTAATTTTTTTAAATGCTAGAAAATGGATTTGGATGTTTTACCATAAGAAATAATAAGTGTTTCAGAAGTTAGATATGTTTACTCTTATTTGAACATTTCACAATGTATATATGTATTGAATCATTATGTGGCCCCCATTAATATGTACAAGTTTATAAATCATTTAAATTTAAAAAATTAAAAATAGTTAAGTAAGTGAAATTAGACAAGTACAAAAGTTTAGTCTTTCTAGTAAATTTACTCAAAATAAGATAAACAACCAAATATTTACTCTCATATGAGCAATGATGCATCATTCTCTTCTTTTTAAAGTTGATCCATAATGTAAAATTATTTTTAGAAATATAAATATTAATGTATGTTACTCTGAAAACCACTAATCTTTTTATAACACAGGATATCAGAATAGTTCATTTGCACCCAAATATCTACCCTCTGAATAGTTTAGCAACACTATCAAGATAATAAGATCTTAACTTGGAATTATAAATTTTTGAATGGTGCATTTAAAAAGTTTTAACTACGACTCAACATCAATGAATAAGATCATTAAGAAAGTCTTATTACTTTTCAGTTACCTCTAATAGTGTTCATTTTAAGTTTGCCTTTGGGGATTTTAATTGTTCTTATGAATATCTTATATGTCATCATAAACATTAAAAAATCATTTAGAGGAATATTTAAACAGTGACATTAAAATAAGACCTAACCTTCAAATGTTATATCACACATTTGAGTACCTTGGAATTGCACATTGCTTGCAATAGAGGGTATTCTTATATGCAGGTATATATGAAGGCAAGTGTGTGTCCAATTTCATACTATATGTAAAATAAATTTTTAGTTTGAATATTGAAAAAGCAGATATGTTTTCATAAGTATATTAATAATTATCAGCTTTCTATAAGAAAAATCATCGCTTATATATTTTAGTAATATATGGGCTCAGAGTTGCTTCTCCAACCATGTAGAAGAGCTTGTGCTATCTAATCCCGTGGTTCTGCTAGGAGGAAAATATTTTTGCAAGATATCTGGCTTAGAATAGAAGTCCTGACCATTTACTAGGCCAATGTAAGGTTAAATGCCCCATATGAAAATTTAATCAACCATCATATTTAAACCCAGGTTTTAGTCTTCATTAGTCATAATTCTTACAGATATTATTATAACATTTTTGAATAATACTATGTTTTGGGATTCATTATGAGTATCTCTTTCCTATACTTTTATTCCTAAGTTTAGGTATTAATTAAATTATAATCATTAATAATCAGATCCCATATATTGGTATTACCTTTATGATTATTTCAATATTTTAAGCAAACTTATAACAATATCAAGTTTAAATATTGGATAAATTACTTTCTTAAAAAGTATCCAAATTTTTATGCCATTTTAACCAAGGAAATACATGCTCTAGTCGTGCTATATAAGAATTGCAAGTCCTTGTCATGATTGCTTTGCTTAGAAAGATACTAGAGATATTGATGAATATTTCATTGTTGCTCAGAATCTTAGAATTTCTAATTGCAAACATAATCATCTGAAAGTAAAAGTACAAGAGTGATACATTAGAGGTATAGGGCCTAAAAGGTTGCTACAGAACATAGGTGCCATTAATGTCTTATAGCCTTGGACTATAAATAGGAGTAAATAAGATTTCCATTCATTCAAATAATTCTTTAAAATCCATTGTTTTAGTCAGAGTTTCTGATGCTGGGATTGAATGACCTGACAGAAACAATTTTAGAGGAGGGAAAATTTATTTGGGGGCTCACAATTTCAGAGGTCTCAGTCCATAGACAGCTAACTTCATTCCTCGAGGCTCAAAGTGAGTCAGAATATCACAGTGGAAAAGTGTGGTTGAGTGAAGAGGCTCAGGATATGTCACCAAGAAGCAAAGAGAGACTCCACTCTCTAGGGACAAAATATATATCCCAAAGGCACACCCACAGGAACTCACCCCTTCTAGCCACACCCTACCTGTCTCAAGTTATCACCCAGTAAATTCCATCAGGGCATCAATTCACTGATTAGTTTAAGACTCTTACAACCCAATAATTTCACTTCTAAACCTTCTTGTATTGTCTTACACATGAGCTTTAGAGGGATGCTTCATATCTAAACCAAAACATAATATATGCCAGATAGTATTCTAGGGATGAGGACAGAAGGAGAAATCAGACATAAGCACAACTTTTGAAACTAGAATAAGAATACCATAGTTTATATTTCATCATTTTAAATTATTTTATGTCTCTTATTGTAAACAATCTTTATCAAATCATGTGATTATTCAATAGTTATACTTTGTCTCTATTGGGGATAAAATTTTTCCTTAAATGTTAGAAAAATTACCCCCAAGGCAATGAATCTGTAACCATATGGCAATTTTTTTTTTCAATAGTTAAGTTTTAGAAATAGATGAATTCAAAATTGCATTTCTTCAACTGGCTCTTGTTCTATGTTCTTATATCTTGCCCTTATTGCAAAAAGTGTCTGGTTCTACTCTTTCCCTTACCAATAATAATGCAAGCCTGGCCCGCAGCCAAATAGTTTTGGCATATTTCACTTGTTCTTTAGAGTAACAATTTGACCAAAGTTTTTCTTAGCTTGTCTTTTGGACTCTGGGATAGAATTTAATCCAGACCTTACACTAAGTGTTTCACCCAGAAAATGTGCTAATGCCCAACTCAAAGTGCTGCAAAGTGAGAAAGAGAAGGGACACAAAAATATATTGGTAAATTCCCTCCTTCTGTTGCAAAACTTATTTTGTTCTTTAATTTGTGTGGAATAATTAAAATATTAATGTTATATTAAGTGCTTAATACATTTCATTATAGTCTCATAGATCTATAGATATTAGAAACTACTAAATAGGTTATGATAAATATCAAGATATATAAAAGTTATAATATCAATCACATTTAAAGTATGCCTATATTTATCAAAACAAATATTATAAATATTTAAACATGTGAAGAAAAATAAAATAAATGTAATGACAACACAGAATGTATTTAGCTGCTAAAAATATTTGGTCTAGAAAATAATGCCTGCCTTATAAGCAGTGGCATTTATTGCAGAAAGATTATTATAAGCATATACCAAAGGGGGGAAGACCTGTACACTGAAAACTATAAAGCATTGACAAAAGAAACAAAAAGACACAAATAAATTGGAAGACACACTGTGTTCACAGATGGGAAGAATATTGTTAAAATTTCCATAGTACCCAAATGATTTCTACATTAAATGTAATTTCTATCTACATTCCAAAGACATTGTCATAGAAACAGAAATAAAGAACAATGCTAATATTCATATGAAATTTCAAAAGACCCTGGATAGTCAAAGCAATCTTGAGCAAAACGAGCAAAGCTAGATGCAACACATTATCTGAATTCAAAATATACCACAAAGATATTATAATAAAGACAGCATAGTAATGTCATAAAAACAGACACACAGATAAACAGGACAAAACAGAAAGCTCACATATCCGAGTTAGAGGGAATGAGATTGGGGGAATGTAGATCAAAGGATACAAAATCCCCATTGGATAAAAGGAATAAGATAAGGAGACCTATTTTTCAATATGGTAACTATACTTAATAATATGGCACTGTATTCTTGAATATTGATAAAATTAGGTTTAACTATTTTACTAGAAAAGTTCACAAGATAATGCACATATTTAGCAACTGAGTCTAACCATTCCATAATATGTACGTATGTGAAGATATCATATTCTTTGGGATAAATTTATGTATTCATTTTAGTTAATTAAAATGAATAAATAAAAACAACATGAAGAGAAGGTATAAATAGGTGCAGTGAGATATTGCCCTTACTATGATAAATTAAATTGCTCATGAATACATAATAAGTTTTGAATTATGAAAGACCACTCAGAATATTTTGCTTCTACATTAAACAAAGCTGTGCTTATATAGAACAGGAAAAGATTGTCAAAGATTCTGTAAACTCACATATAAACAGGGGATGCTTTAAATTACCAGTTGAGAAAGGTCAAAGAAACTGATAAAACTAAAGTAAATATGTTGAGGAATGTTTGTAAATTTATAAAAGCTTTCTGGAAGACAATTTTCAATGTTCAAATGATTCAAAATCTGCATATTCTTAGACTCTGCAACTAATTTTCAGGATTTTGTCTAAATAATATAGGTACTTAAATGTAGGTCTCTGTCTACCCAGCAAAATAATCTAGAATACCTACTTTAGTTACTAGCTCCTTTGCTCTGTGCACAGGGGAAATATGACTTGAGAGAAACGACAAAAAGGTATGGACATATTGCAAGCTATGTCTTACTTCTAAGCTCTGCAGAAGTCCTTGATCTAGGCACAGAATTTATTTTGTTGCCAGTATTGTCAGTGAAAGTTTGTGTACAATGAAATGAATTAATCCTGGCCTATTTGATTCTTTCTCCAAAAACCAATCTTGAGTCAGTTAATGGAAAAACATTCAGATCATTCTGGTCCAAACTTCTCTCTTAATAGATAGTAGAAATCATGCCCCAAGAAGGAAATGCTTATTTAAGAACACAGAATAAATTAATAATTGACTTGAGAATTGAATATATGTTTGTTCGAACTTTAATCAAGTATATTCTCCCTACTATGCTACATTACCTGTATTTCTTGCTAAACTAATATATGCACCAGCAGTATATACCATAAGGGAAGGCCATTATTTTTAATAATTTCAAAGATCTATATATTATAGTATAGTATGCATCAAAAAGAAGGTGTTAGCTAATTGGTTTTTTTTTTTTTTAACAAAATAAAGGAGTTGCCAACCAGAGCAGTGGATACTGAAAGAGAAGATGCATAGAAAATCTGAGTTTGAACTGGAACTCAGCCCAAGAAAGAAGAACTAATGAAGAAATGGACCCAGCAATAGAAAATATCTTTCATATTCCCAAGGAAATCAAGTTAGGAACTTGAGTGACTCCTTATTTATATAGCCCAAGAGAGCGGGGACCCTATTAACTTTTTCTGCAACATCATCATATTTGACTCAGATAACTCTAAGCCTCTCAGCCTAGATCATAGCCAATTCATATTTGAAGGAAAACTTTTTTTTTCATATTGGTAAATATTTTTCACCTATTTAATGACTATCCTAGCAAAAATGTAAGTTGCAAAGATTTTTTTTTTTTCAATGTAAGCAACTCAGGAACTTTCCACCATACTGGCAACACCATGAACAAGCAGATTAGTTTAGTAAGCATTTCTTGATGCTGATGAGAAAGGTTGTCAGAGAATACTGTGCTCTCAAGCAGACATTAAATGAATAAGTCTCAGGCTGGTAATAATCAAGATACCTGTGGCCAGAAAAATATCTTAGTTAACAGAATCCTCACCAAATCTCTGAAGGGCCACATCAAGTGGATTCATTTGTATCGAATTTGGCCTTGGCCTTAATTAGAATATACTACCCATAGATTAAGTAGTCATGCTGATATCCTTGCTGATAATAAAACAAGGAGGACTCATGTGAGTATATTATTTCAACATACAGTAATTAAGCTCCTACTGATGAAGACATGGGAGTAATAATTTCTAGATTCCAGGCATTTCCCTCTATGTAGAAAAAAGAGTATTTATAAGAAAGCTTCAGTTGTAAATAATATTATATTGTTGATCTATGTAATGTAGAACAACTAACCTGTATCTTTTCTCCTTATCCTGGATTACTGGTGGCACGTTTTAAGGGTAAGAACACATGATACTAATAAATTGAAGAGAGCAGTAAAACCTATAAGCTACATTTACAAGCCTAAAACAAAGTGCATTAAATTTGAGAATACCTGCTTCAAAGAGATATCCAATGTGAGGAAAGTGTATCTTTTTCACTAATTTCATTTAAAAACTTTTTAAAGAAACCATTTCATTAACACAAAAAAGAGACCAACTTATTTAATAGATATGGTATTACTTGGATGGAGACTGACATAGTTACATAAACTAATTAAATTTCCATTGACATGCAATCTGATAGAATGGTGAAATAGTGCTTGCAGCAAACATTCCACAAGGATATGGGTCAATTGCATATCATTTGACACTTTGATAATAAATTCCTTGTTAAGTTGAAAGTGATAAATTTAGTTTATAGCAATTAAACATAAACCATAAAATTAAAATATAATACATTCCAACACTTAAACATGGGTTCTATTTGGCATGTAACATTGTAGCAACTTGAAGACAACATACTATAAACTTACTTTAATCTTTTTGCAAAAATTCTAGTGAAAGGGAGAACATGGTTGTAAAACTAAAATATCTCAGTAATGTAACAGAAATCTCAAATGACTGAATGAAAAAAGGACAGATAAACGACTTTATAATGCCACAACATACCTCATTCTGACCTTACTTACTTATATATTACATAGAGGGAAGAACTGCATCCACTCTAATTCTTTAAAATAGTAGTTAATACAAAAATAATTTGCACTGATGTTCTTAAAATCCATAACTTTTCAAATTAACTGTTGAGCCTTATCTAAAAAAAGATCTTTAGAAAATGTATCAATTTAATTTAATAAGAATTTATTGAGGGGCTGGGGTTGTGGCTCAGTGGTAGAGTACTTGCCTAGCATGTGCAAGGCCCTTGATTCAATCCTTAGCACCACATAAAAAATAAATAAAATAAAGATATTAAAATTTTTTTAAAAAATAATTTATTGAATGAGTACCAGGAGCTATGTAGCATCCGGAGGTGTAAAGAACAGAAAGACCAAGGTTTCTTACCTTTAGAATGGTAGTTTCCAAGGAAAGCCAGATATCTTAAGAGAAATTGTAATAACTGCCATACTTTACATATGTACACAGTGTTACAAGGGTACAGATGTGGAAGTTATTCAACATGGTTTGAGTGGCTCATGGGAAACTACAAAGATAAAATTCCTGAAATAATTATTCTAGAAATGATGGTGAAGATGCATGAGAAGGACATTCTAGGAGTAAGACATCACAATCAATGACAATAGCAGGACTTAGTGTGCCTGGAGAAGAGCTTGGTTGAAACTTGGGGCAGATTTTCAAAATGGAAGCAGAAAATCAGCATCTCTCCTATGGGTTTAAATGACACTAAATTTTTTTAGGTCCTACTTCTAAAGATTGTGTATCATTAGGATTAGGGTACGGCTCAAGCTTCTCTTTGAAATCTCCTGAACTGATTTTGATGCCCAGTATATTCGATTCAGTTGACCTAGACAGACAGCACTTTAAGCAATATGTAAATCAATGGATGTGTAATTGATGTGATTCTGCAATCTGTATATGGGCTAAAAATGGGAGTTCATAACCCACTTGAAGCAAAGTGTGAAAGATGATATATCAAGAACTATGTAATGTTTTGAACAACCAACAATAAAAAAAAATAAAAATAAAGAGGCATTTTACTTTATTCTGATGTAAGTTATCCCTGGACAATACTGCAGAAAAAATGGCTTTTAGGGTTTTGAAAAGTTAGAATATGAGATTAGAGCAGCCTACTTTTTGATAGAAGTAGTTTACAAGTCATATTGTAAAGGATCATGGCCATCATTGCCTACCAATTCACCATAAAAATCAATGCAAGTCTTTTTCTAGTTCATTTTCATTTTCATAAGTAAAGCATCTAGCAAACTCTTAGGCACAAGTTACAAATTCAATATATAGCTGCTACTTTTTTCTATTGCTTTACAGGATAGAGATGTTAGCTAAAAGTATGTCAGAAAGATTTCAAAGACAGTGCAGTTAAAAATTTATTAGAAGTAGTGTAGGTTGGAGATTATTATGGTTTGGATCTGGACTGGCCCCCAAAGTCTCATGTTTGGATGCTTTGTTCCCATCATATTAATGTGCATAGGTAGGGCTTTTAGGAAATCATTGAATCATGAAAGCTGTTAATCTCATCAGTGGAATAATTCATCTGATGGATTAATAACTTGAATGAATTACTGGGTGGTAACTACAGGGAGATAGGGCATGGCTGGAGGAAGTATGTCACAGATGACCTGCCCTTGAGGACTATCTCATTCCTGTCCCCTTCTCCATCCTCCTGAATTCTGGCTGCCATTAGCTGAGAAGATTTCTTCTTTCATGCCCTTCTGCCTTGATGTTTTTGCCTTGAAACCAGTTGACCAGGGACTGAAACCTCTAAAAACAGGAGTCAAATATAAATCTTTCCTCCTTTTAATTGTTTTTGTCAGGTATTTGTCACAGCAATGGAAAGTTAACTAGCAGAGAAAAAAATAATAATTTTAGTTAGCAATGAGTCACCTTAAAAAGAATATAGACTGAGGCAACATCAATGGAAAAAAAAGACAGTTAAAATATTTTGTAAGGATATTAAATTAGTATAATAGTTTGAGAATATGATCTTTGGATGTAGGCAGATCTAAGTTCAAATTCTTGCCTATCTGCATGATAATCATTCCACCGTGATCAAATCATTTATATAACCTTCAATTTTTTGTTTAAACAATAAAAATAAGAGTAGTGTCTTCTTTTCTTAAGTAGTTATCTGTGAAAATAGACTAATTATAAAATCTGGGTAATTATCATGATTAAAATAAATTCTAAATGTAAGAATGTGGACATAGTAAGTGTGCATAAATGTGTCAGATACTAAGTGAGAGTTATTATTATTAAAGTGTAAGATTGGAATTAGGACACATCAAAGTATCATCTCCTAGTCATAAAGATGAGTCATGGGCATCTTTTTTAGTTGCATAATGGATTATATGGCACAGCCATTTATTGAGATTAAGGGAATAGGCATAGTGAAGAGGGGCAAATGTCAGTTGTTTGGATTTTAAAGGTGCTACTGAGACACCAAAGTGGAATATTTGAAGCTCCATAGGAAACAGAGGTGAAAGGAAATAACCATTCCTTAAAAAGAAAAATAGAGAGAGAGGTAAAGAGAGAGGTAAAGAGAGAGGGAGAGAGAGGGAGAGAGGGAGGGAGGGAGAGAGAGAGAGAGAGAGAGAGAGAGAGAGAGAGAGAGAGAGAGAGAGAGAAACTTTAATATTTATTATTATTATTTTTAGTTTTCGGCGGGCACAACATCTTTGTTTGCATGTGGTGCTGAGGATCGAGCCCCCGCCTCACGCATGCCAGGCGAGCGCGCTACCGCTTGAGCTACATCCCCAGCCCCATAATAGATAATTGTCAGAGCAATAGAAGTAAATAAAATATATCCTAGGGAAAACATACACAGTAGTACTGATATTAAAAAAAATAAGCAATGTACCTTTCTGACTTAAATACTTATTTCTTCCTACTTATTGCTTTCTTGTACTTGTTTCACCTTCTCACACACACAAATAGAAGTGCCTTGCCTTCCTATGACAGTTCTCTGATTATCTGTATAACCTAAAAACAAGTTTTGCTGAGGCAGTGTGTGCAGTGGTGGGCAGCAGGAACAGATTATACTTTGCATTGTTTTTTTTTTTTTTTTTTTTTTTTTTTTTTTTAGTTTTAGATGGACACACAATATCTTTGTTCATTAATTTATTTTTCTATGTGGTGCTGAGGCTCAAATCCAGTGCCTCACTCATACAAGACAAGCACTGTACCACTGAACTACAGCCTCAGCGCAAACTTTGCATTACTTTTGGATTTGATTATACTAGAGAACATTTAAATATACAGTCATATGTCACATAGTGAGAATATGTTCTGAGAAATGAATTTTTAGTTTATTTTATCTTTGCATGAACATCATAGAGTCTTCTTATACAATTTACATCAGCTATGTCATTAGGCAACATGGAACCATTATCATATGTGCAGTCTGTTATTGACCAAAATATTGCTACATGATGATTGTATATATTAATGTTAATATTTAAATGTATTGTTTAAAAGTTGTATTAAATTCTATTTATGTTGAATTATATATTGTGTTAAATTTATATTTTATTATACATATATGTGCATGAATAAAGTTATAAAGTTCAAATCTGATAGTTTATGACTGAAAAATATTTACACAGAACATGTGAATTCATATACAAAATGAAAAAAAATTACTAGTAGTAAGATTGATAAGCTCCTTTATATCCTAAATGAAAAACTACATATATAATTCCTTATTATAAACATATCGGTGGGGGGGTGGGGGCTGGGGTTGTGGCTCAGAGGTAGAGCACTCGCCTAGCACGTGCGAGGCCCTGGGTTCAATCCTCAGCACCACATAAAAATAAAGATATTGTGTTCAGTTACAACCAAAAAATAAATATTTAAATATATATATATCATTGTGGTCATCTGAAATCTTGATATAAAAAGTTATATTTCTGAAATGTTTATTTTGTGCTTTAAAATGACATTTTTTACTTAAACAGAGGATTTTAAACTTAAACTAAATCTCTGCACCTAACTCAGTTTTTTATTAATGGAGTTCTTTGTTCAACATATCTATAAGATTAGGGAAACTGGCATTTTGAAGAGGGGCAACTGTAAATGCCGTGTGGCTCCCTCTTCTTTTCCTTCCATAGCTTGCAGTGAAGGGCAATAACTACACAAAGATTTGAATTCTCAAAGTATTTTTATTCACAGGATTGTTTTATTTCAAGTTTTCTCTCATTTCTTTTTAATTTTTCCAAGGTTAAATTAAGATGTTTTCTTTTTAAGGTTAATGTTTTCTATTTCTGACTAGAAAAGTTTAGGATATTAATTTATAAGATAATATTTCTCCTTACATTTAATTTAAATAGATAATATAATCTGTACATTATATTCTTGAAAAATGTACATAATCTGTACATTATATTCTTGAAAAATGCGCATATATCTGTAGAAAGCAGATGTAGGTTGTAGGAATCTTCATGTTAGAGGAAATATATAGTGGTTTTGAGAAAGAAACAGGAAATGGCTTTTCCATGTTTAGAAAGATTTATGGCCCTGCGGGATACAGAATGGAGAAAAATCCACAGGACAATTAGTAAAGAAGTGTGCTCTTTAAACCCATGGAAACTCAGAAAAGTAGCAGGGACTCAATACTAAGGGTTTAAGGATACAGGGTCTCAGTCCTAAGCCTGGGCCTTCAAAAACACAGCAGGAATATAGCACAGAGCCCTAGACTACATGGGATTTCTGTGGAATTAAAACAGGGCTAGACCTCTGTGAGAGCAGACATTAAAGCCCTTTCATCAATTTTGTCATTAATATGTATTTCTCCTGGACTCTGGCACATATGAGGGATGATGACAGAATCCCATCAATGATAATTGTAGATTATCACACCAAATAGTTGGAATGAAAATTTAGAATTAAATCCACATTGATTAAAGGGAAAGACAGTGATATTTCTGGTACACTCAAGTTGATAAACAGACTCATAACCACAAATGAGCTTTAACTGAAGAAGTTTATATAAGGAAAGTAGTGTTTTAAGTTTTACAAAAAAAATGTATGCAATTATTGAATAAACATTCACAAACTATGCATGCTACTAATAATTTGTCCTGAGATTCTGTCACCCCTCCTCATATCCCAACTCTTTACTGTTTAGCAACACCTAATACAGAACTTACAGAAACATTTAAAAGTTCAGGTTGTAAGTAGAGGACACATAGTTTGCAAGAGACTGACTAGTTAGAGAGATGAAAACAGTTAGAGAATTAGCTATTGCTGCCTACTTCTGCTTAAGTATTTCAAAAGGCAGGAAAATTACTTAAGTTCCTGGCAACTGAAGGGCATAAGAAAGTACTAGAGAGAAGAGATGGTGAGACAACTGGACACACAGGTTTATTCACTTGTTTTGTAAGCAAAGGGGTGTGCTGTTTAGTTGAGGGGGAAAGCTATCATGCTAACCACTTAGGTCCTGGGATGAAAGATGGGGCTGCTCCCTGAAAGAGGTAAAAGATATATTCATAGCGAAGACTAGAGGTTCAAAGGGACAGATCTTCCCCTCTTAAAATCCTCCAGGAATGATCTGGGGCAAAGGCGACTGCTGCTCCACAAAACCCTATGTATGATCAACATAGCGAACACGTTATTTACAGAAATAATTACTGATTAAAGGTGAATGTGGATCAAATATATGTTTTATTGTTCTGTCTTGCTGCCATCAGAGGTACATACAAGTTAACTCTAGATAATGGTTGCCTCAGGGTCTAGTCAGATTTAGAATCCTAGCACTAGCATCAGGAAAAAGACCAAAATGATTAAATAAAAACACCTGTGCTCCCACAAGTTTTATAAACATTAAATTTCACTATACAGTTTTGTGCTGTTTTTCCTTTTTATTTTGTGAGAGTTTTTTTTTCCTCATAGCTTCATTGAGGCAAAACTGAAGTACAATAAACTGCACATATTTGAAGTATGCAATTCGATCAGTTGACATGTATGTAACCAATACAAGCAACATAAAAAGCATTTCCATTATGTTTTTTAAAAAATGAAATTATGCATACTGTGTTTGCTGCATGATTGATTGCGTTAGAAATCAGTTACCTTAAGATATATAGAACCCCACCCCCCACACATCAACTATTTCAAAATTAAATGGCACACTTATGAATATCTCAGATGTCAAGGAAGAAAGCACAAGAATAGTAAATAAAAAAGTGCTTTGAACTAAGTGATAAGAGAAGCTTAAAATATCAGAGTCTCTGGAATGAAACATTACTCACATGAACATTTATAACTAAAGTACTTGTATCAGAAAGAAGCTAGAATAACAATCTAATTATTTTCAAATTATGCAGTAGAAAGAAAAACAGTAGGAGCAAAAATATATGAAATAGAGACGAAATAATACAGCTAAAATTTTATAAAAAAAACAAGTCTAATCAAGAAAAAAGAATACATAAATTAATATCAATGGAAAGTGAGCTAGCAAAATAACCATATAGATGCTAAATATATATTAAGGTAATATTTCAATTATATGCCAACATATGTGACAGCTTACATAACATGGTCAATATTAGAGAATGACCCCTGTGCTGCTGAGAAAAAAGTGTATTCAGTCATTGATGGATGAAATATTCTATATGTCTGATAAGTATAAATTATCAATTGTATTTTTTACTTCTATAAGCTTCTTTAGTTTTCATTTGGAGGATCTATCTACTGGTGACAGAGGCATGTTAAAGTTACCTAGTATTATTGTGTTGTGTTCTATTTGATTCTTCAGATTGACAAGGATTTTTTTGATGTACGTAGATGCTTCATTTTGGGGGGAATAAATATTTATGATCGTTATGTCTTGCTGATGTTTAATCCTTAAAGCAGAATGAAATGGCCTTATTTGTGTCTTCTGATTACTGTTGGCTTAACATTCACTTTATCTGGCAGGATAGAAACCCCTGCTTCTTTACATGATCCATATGAGTGATATGTTTTTTCTCATTCTTCTGTGGATGTCTTTGTCTATCAGGTGAGTCTCTTGGAGACAGCATATTGTTGAGTCTTGTTTTAAAATCCAATCTGCCAGTCTGTCTTTGATGAGGGTAGGCCTTTAATATTCAAGGTTATTATTGAGATATGATTTGTATTCCCAGTCATTTGGGCTTATTTCTCATTTTTAATTTAGATTATTTTCTCCTTTGATTGACTATTACTTTATTGTAGTTCCTCCCTTTCTTGCTTTTCACTTATTTTTCATTTCATCTTCAGGAACTTTTTTTGATAATATTCTGTATGCAGGCTTTCTAGATGCAAATTCTTTTAACTTTTGTTTATCATGGAAGATTTTTATTTCATCTTCAAACATGAAGCTTAATTTTGATGGATATAAGATTCTTTGTTGGCATCCATTTTCTTTCACAGATTCATGTATGTTATTCCAGAGCATCCTAGCTTTCAGGGCCTGGTTTGAGAAATCAGGTGAGATCCAAATTGTTTCCCCCTATATGTAATCTGATATTTTTCTCTTGCAGTGTTTTAAATTCTATCCTTATTCTGTATATTATATCCTTATTCATTATAATGTACCTTGGTGTGGGTCCATTACAATTTTATGCATTTGGTGTCCTGTAAGCATCTTGTATTTGATTTCCATTTCATTCTTTAGGTCATCTATCCCAATAAATTTTTCTTTTGGATTTCATGTTATCCCATAGTTCTTGAAAGTTATGGTCATGGTTTCTTAACATCTTCTCTCCATGGCCAACTCGACTTTCAAGAGCATATTTTGCCAGGTGTAGTAGTGCATGCCTGTTATCCCAGCACCTTCGGAGGCTGAGGCAGGAGGATCTCAAGCTCAAAGCCAGTCTTAGCAATGGTGAGGCACTAAGCAACTCAGTGAGACCCTGTCTCTAAATACAATACAAAATAGGGCTGGGATATGGTTCAGTAGTCAACTGCCCATAAGTTGAATCTCTGGTACCAAAATACACACACCCACCCCCATACACACACCCACACACCCATACCCACACACAAACACACATACATCCATACCCACACCCCACACACAAACATCCATACCCACACCCCCCACACACACATCCATACCCACACCCCCCCACACACACCCATACAACACATCCCCCCACACACACCCATACCCGTACCCGCCCACACACACACCCATACCCGCACCCACACCCACACCCACACCCGCACCCCTCCACACAGACACCCATACCCACACACACACCCATACACGCACCCCTCTACACACACACCCATACCCGCACCCCCACACACAGACACCCATACCCACACACACACCTATACCCACACCCATACCCACACCCATACCCACAACCACACACACAAATACCCACACCAACACCCACACACAACCATACCTACACACACCCATACCCAAAACCATACCCAAACCTATACCCACACACCCATACCCATACCCACACTCATACCCATACCCATACCCACACTCATACCCATACCCACACCCACACACCCACACCCACACACCCACACCCACACACCCACACCCACACACCCACACCCACACCCATACCCACACACCGTACCCATACCCACACCCACACACCCTACCCATACCCACACCCACACACCCACACCCACACCCCCACACCCACACACATCCACACACACACACCCATACCCAGACCCCCCCCACACACAGACCCACCCATACCCCCCACACACACAGACCCACCCATACCCCCCCACACACAGACCCACCCATACCCCCACACACACACCCACACCCCCACCCATACCCACACCCCCACCCATACCCACACACCCCCACACCCCCACCCATACCACACACCCCCACACCCCCACCCATACCCACATACCCCCACACCAACACCCATACCCACACACACCCACACCCACACACACCCACACCCACACCCATACACACACACACACCCACACCCACACCAATACACCCACACACCCACACCAATACACCCACACACCCACACACCCACACCCACACACTCCCCCATACCCATACCCATACCCACACTCCCCCATACCCATACCCATACCCACACACCCCCATACCCATACCCATACCCACACACCCCCATACCCATACCCACACACCCCCATACCCATACCCACACACCCCCATATCCCCATAACCACACACACACACACCCATACCCACACACACACACCTATACCCACACACACCCATACCCACACACATACCCATACCCATACCCATACCCACACACACCCATACCCATACCCACACACACCCATACCCACACCCCCATACCCATACCCACACCCCCCCATACCCTTACCCATACCCACACACCCCCATACCCTTACCCATACCCACACACCCCCATACCCTTACCCACACACCCCCATACCCATACCCATACCCCCCCACACACCCATACCCATACCCCCACACACACACACCCATACCCATACCCCCACACACACACACCCATACCCATACCCCCCCACACACACACCCATACCCATACCCCACACACACACACCCATACCCATACCCCCCCACACACACCCATACCCATACCCATTTACCCTACTACCCCCACACACACACCCATACCCATACCCGCTCCACACACCCCATGACCCATACCCCACACACACACATGACCATACCATGCCCACACACCCATACCCATACCGCCCACACACCCCACCAACCACCCATATCCATACCCATACCCACACACACACACACACCCATACCCACACACACACACACACACCCATACCCACACACACACACACACACACCCATACCCACACCCACACACACACCCATACCCACACCCACACACACACACCCATACCCACACCCACACACACACCCCATACCCACCCACACACACACACACACCACACACACACACACACACACAACACCCACACACACACCCATACCCACACCCACACACACCACACCCATACCCACACCCACACACACACACACCCATACCCACACCCACACACACACACACCCATACCCACACACACACACACACACATACCACCACACACACACACCCATACCCACACACACAACAACACACCCACACCCATACCCCACACACACACACACACACACCCATACCCACACACACATACACATACCCATACCCATACCCACCCCATACCCACACACACCCCCCACCACCCACCCACACACACACACACACACCCCACACCATACCCACACACACACACACCCCCATACCCACACACACACACACCACCATAACCACACACACACACCACCCCCATACCCACACACACACACACACCCATACCCACACACACACACACACCCACCCCATACCCACACACACACACACACCCACCCATACCCACACACACACACCCATACCCATACCCCCCCACACACACCCATACCCATACCCCCCCACACACACCCATACCCCCCCACACACACCCATACCCATACCCCCCACACACACACCCATACCCATACCCCCCCACACACACCCATACCCATACCCCCCCACACACACACCCATACCCATACCCCCCCACACACACACCCATACCCATACCCCCCCACACACACACCCATACCCATACTCCCCCACACACACACCCATACCCATACTCCCCCACACACACACCCATACCCATACTCCCCCACACACACCCATACCCATACTCCCCCACACACACACCCATACCCATACTCCCCCACACACACACCCATACCCATACTCCCCCACACACACACCCATACCCATACCTCCCCCACACACCCATCCATACCCCCACACACACCCATCCATACCCCCTCACACACCCATCCATACCCCCTCACACACCCATCCATACCCCCCTCACACACCCATCCATACCCCCCACACACACCCATCCATACTCCCCACACACACCCATCCATACCCCCCACACACACCCATCCATACACCCCACACACACCCATCCATACACCCACACACACCCATCCATACCCCCCCACACACCCATCCATACCCCCCCACATACCCATCCATACCCCCCCACACCCATACCCCCCCACACACATGCATACCCACACACACCCACCACACACACCCACACACCACACACACCACACACACACACCCACACACACACACCCACACACACACACCCCCCACACACACCCCCACCCAACCTATTAAAACTTACTGATAAGTTGCTTTGCTGATTTGTTTTCCTGTCAAATGTGTAAGAGATTATAACTTTTATAACTTTCTGGTACCTTCACCATGAGTGGATATCATCAGATACATATTGGTGTATAATAAATTCCCAGAAAAATAATGACTTAAAGTAACACATACTATTATCTCAGTTTCTCCTTGTCAGGAGTCTTGGCATGTTACAGCTATGTTTTCTGTTTCAGGGTTTTAATAAACTGCAATAAAGATGTCAGATGAGCTGTATTCTTATCTGAAGGTAAAATTGAAGAATCATTTTCATCTAAGTTCACTCTGATTATTGGCAGAGCTCATTTTTTCCCATAGCTAAAGCACTCAGAGCTTCCTTTTTTATTTTTTCAGCTAGTAGACTCAGTTAGAAACATCCTTCAGCCCTGCCATGTGCCCTTCTGTATAAATGGTTCACAAGATCACAACTTATTATCTTAAGGCCAACACAAGTTTAAAGTACAGGTGATTTATAGCATCATGTTGTCATAAAAATGACTATACATGATTTTTTATGTAATATATTTGTTAGAAGCCTGTCACATGTCAATCTCAAACTCTCATGGAGGGGTTTGTAGAGGGGCATAGTCACTTGGAGACAGGAGTTTAGAGGACAATTTAGGACCTGTCAGCCACACTAAATATCAATATTTGTTGTATGTTTCACAAATTTAACACATTAACACTCTATTAATTTCACTTTAATTTACCCTTACATTGCCTTAATAATTTAAATAATTTTTTAAATGTGGTGAATAATATTAAATGCTATTTAACCAAAAAATAGCAACAAAAAATTCACAAATTACTGAAATTAACCATAAATTCCCTAGACTATTTTTATAGTGACTTTGAAACTTTCCAAGCCTCAAAATAATTCCAAGAAAAGTATTTTCTCAATGTTTACCAGAATGTTTCCTAGAGACAGAAGGCCTGAGTTAAATATATGTTCTGCTGTTTATGAGCTAAGTGACCTTGGGTAGCTACTTACTCTCTTTGGGTTTCAGAGTTCTTATTTTTGAAATTTGGATGCTATTAGCCATTGCTTAAACTTACTGAGAATTTTCTATTTTCCAGACTATTTCTAAGAATTTAGCCTGAACTAATCCCTTTAATTGTATGTACCCTAGGGCATGGTAAGGATTAAATGATGAGGATGAAATAAGATAATTTATAGTACAGTACCTGGTACATCATAAACACTGATTAAATATTAGTCACTATCACTCTAATTGTATACATGGTATTTATTCATGACCAGTGCTCTGGATGATGTGAAAAATCTAACACATCTTTAACTCCAAAAAATCAGAGAAAATAACTCTTACAAAGGGAAAAAAAGTGATGTCAGGGTTACAGACACTTCATTATGCAGCTTATGGTTAAGTGACTTATATGATGGCCAAGGTTGAAAAATCTAGGAACTTTTCTTAGAAGAGGCCACCTACAAACTGTTTTAAAGAATGGGTATAATTTGGTTTCAGAGAAAAGTGTAGGATGGAAAATTGTAAATGGTTGGCACAGTGGGTCCAAAAGCCATGAAAAAGTAACAGCCAAGGTTAGTCTTTTTCTATGAATTAATCAATGTATCTAGGGAGGAAAGATAGGTATTCAGATAGGACACATAAGTTCATACTGTAATAGTATTGTCCTTGATGAATTATATTAATTCATAAATATCTTTTCATGTAGGCATCTGTCTTGTTATTAATTGAGCAAAGAAAGATGATTTGTCATAATGAGCACTGTATATAAATAACATCAAACTCAATGCTAAATTGCACACTTTTCTTTCATACAAGGAAGGAAATGACTGAATGTCCCCCAGACTTCATTGCCTCTCACTCACCATGAATCCATTCTTCAAGTTCCCCCTAATGCACTATGCCACTTCATACATTGACAAAGTCCTAGAATTGTCTGCTGTCATTTATCAGAGGAAGATAATGTAACTTGCATACTTAGGTAAATATCAAGTTTGTAAATCATAGTTTTCAATTAGATGGTGACTTCCTGTTTGTGGAGGAATCCCAGTTTACAGCAGAAAAAAAAAGCTACCCTTTATTAGTATTGCATGCATTTCTGGAATTATACTAAATATATTAACACATATTTGTGCATTAAACCATCACCAGCATCATTCAATAGAAACTTGACTAACTCTAGAGTCAAGTAATTCTCCTATGCTAACTACAACTGTTTTTGCTGATAAAATGTACACATTGTTTTTGTTGATTTACCTAAAATTATGACAAAAGTGAAAAGAACTAGGACCTTATAAGTTACAGCTTTTTGTACCACATGAACATTGACAATAGAAACAATGATTCTGTAACCACAAGAGATTTGAAATGAGATATGTGGTAGATATGATAGAAATTTCAATATGAAAGAATAGACACTATCCTAAAGTCAGGAAGCGTAAACCTCTATCCATGTTCTAAGACTTTTCTTGGTGGTTACATATGCCAAACAAGAGCAAACAGTGTGTTCAGGAACATTTCTTAGAGCCAGACACTATTTTGGTACATTTATTAATTCATTTAAAACTCACAACAACTATCCAAAGTAGGTACTATCATCAGCTTCATTGTGTACATAAGAAAACTTGTTTGGGCTGGGGATGTGGCTCAAGCGGTAGCGCGCTCGCCTGGCGGGCGTGCGGCCCGGGTTCAATCCTCAGTACCACATACAAAGATGTTGTGTCCGCTGAAAACTAAAAAATAAATATTAAAAATTCTTTTTCTCTCTCTCTCTTAAAAAAAATAAGAAAAAGAAACTTGTCCTAGGTGACAGGTAAAAAGTCCCACATTAGGCAATCTGTTTGCTTACTTGTCAATTATTTTATGTTATCATTTTTTCTTGTTCATCTGCAGCCCTTTGGGTACTGAGAATCAAAATTCTGAAAGAAGTGCTTTCTTTTATCCACACTTTCTTATTTATGATAAACTCACTGATCTTCTGCTTATCAATACTATTCAAATAGTATAGATAGAAACTAGTTTCAGCATACTACAGGGACACATTCACATCATAGTTTATAGCAGTATCATTCACAATAGCTAAACTGTGGAACCAACCTAGATGCCCTTCAGTGGATGAATGGATTAAAAACTGTGGTATATATACACAATGGAATTTTACTCAGCAATTAAAGAAAATAAAATCATGGCATTTGCAGGTGAATGGATAGAGTTGGATAAGATAATGCTAAGTGAAGTTAGCCAATCCCAAAAAACCAAATGCCGAATGTTTTCTCTCATATAAGGAGGCTTATTCATAGTGGGGTAGGGAGGGGGAGCATGGGAGGAATAGATGAACTACAGATAGGGCAGAGGAGTAGGAGGAGGCATGAGTAATAAATGATGGTGGAATGAGACAGACATCATTATCCTGAGCACATGTATGAAGACAAAAACTGATGTGAATACACTTTGTATACAACCAGAGATATGAAAAATTGTGCTCTATATGTGTAATAAGAATTGCAATGCATTCTGCTGTCATATTAAAAAATTAATAAAATTAATTTAAAAAAAAACATCAGGGATAAAACTTAACTCTGAAGTTCAACTTATAAACCTAGAAAATATCAATGTGATTCTATTTTCTTTTTATAGAGAAATTATTATTCTAAAGTTGAATTAGAACTATAAAATTTTCTAAGATATTTAAGATGCTCTACATGGGCAAAAATTAAGTAATACACTTGCTAAATGGAAGAACTTATTTCTCTTGGGGATTTTATTTTTTTTTCCTTATGATCTATGTTTATTTCAAAAAAAGAGAAAAAAAAACCCACTCCATATTCCTTTGCTCTTCTACTCCCACTATATCAGAGGAAACTTTTTCTATCTACCTTTACCTGGGCCTTACTACTTCTCTGGTCCTTGATGACAATTAGTTCAAGTGAAGATAAATTGTTCTTGGAAGTATTCATATTCATTAAAACAGGGAGCTACAGAAAATATGGGAAGACAAGGGGAGTGTAGGAGTTAAAAAAGTGCAAATTAATGTTTGCACTGCAGCATAGCAGGGAGGAGAAATTTAAGTAGTCATGGAGAGGAGTTGAAGAATAAGTGTACCACGGAAGACTCTCTTGCCACTTGGAGTTACTAAGGATTCTTACCAACAGCAATGAAAGAAAAGTAGATTTGGCTTAACACAGAGTAAAATATTCAGTTTAGTAATGTGGAACATTAATCCCAGAGGTGAATGTACACATTGGTGATGCTGTAAATTAAGAAAATTGTTTTTAACACAGACAACTGCACTTCTCTTTCTAAATCCTCAAGCTATAATTAGGCATACCAGACAAAACACTTGCATAGAATGTTGAAAAATAATGACTTAAGATGTTCATAAAGTTATTATTTAATATTTTGATTGACCTTCCATATTAAAGCATTAAGTTGTCAGGATGCCAACTATCTCCCTTTGTAGGTTATGTATATATTATTAGAAATATTTTCTTAAAAATAACACTGAAATGAGCATAAGCCTGGAGTTTGAAAAAGAACTGAGCCCTTCATCATGCTTTTCTTCCTCAGATACAGCTGTACTGAAATATACACATTTTGCTTAGAGATTTTATGATTTAAATACATGAATAATTTCATATTGTTGCTAAAATACATGTAACAGTTTCATCTCAGGGGTTAAGTGGCTTAAGTGGGTTGAAACCTTGCTCAAGATTTGAAGTTTAATATAATGATGCCCATTTTACAGATGATCAAAGTGGAGATTCAGGTTGCTCAACAACATTCCCTATCTTTATATAGTTCATTCAGTTCTCTAGTCCACCTCTCTTTTAACAATGTTTTAAAAGAGGAAAATTTCTCAAGCAATAAAAGGAACCATGTGTAATGAAATAGTGAAGACAATCAGAAATCAAAACTATGAAAAATTAACATAGAACAAATAACCAACATTTGTACAAATTCTCAGTAGGTAAAACAGATAAGATAGATTGAACTTATTTTTATTTAAGATATATAGTATGAAACAAGCATTAGTGAAATTATTTTTCTGCTAAATGTCATCAAATTAGGAAAGATCCATTTAGACATGCTCATTTCTATAAACCTTCTTCTCCCTTGCCTCTCAACCTAAATTATCAGAGATGAATGGCATAGTGACTTAATGAACCAAAATTTCTCTCACATATAGGTCACAAGAATTGAAAGAAATCAAAACTATTTCATTACACAAAAGTATCATCATCTTCAATAGCACCATTTTAATGGTATTTTCCCCTAGTCAACTCCATCAGATTAGTTGTAACCTGATTTATTTCACTCTTTATTCAGTTCACTTAATCTCTTGACATGATTTCTGTGCTTTTCAAATTTCAGAGCTCATTTACAAAACTAGACTACCCATCTGCTCTAAGATTTCTCTTTCCCATAAAGTTAGTACAACTAATGAACATTTTCATAGGCTATAGAATATGGGAGACAACAATTGTAGAAGAGCTAAATATATCAAATATAGAAGAGCTAAAAAACCAAATAAAATTAAAATAGTGGTAACACTCATGTTTCATAATGCAAATGTATTTGGAAAAGAATCAAAAGAATGGGGAAATATAGTATAAGGGCTTTGAGGACATAAGATTAGTTCAGTTAATGTACTCACAGTGGCTCTCCCCATTCCCATTTCAGTATATGATGGACTAGGCAATAGTATACACACATAAAAGAAGCCTGTCAGGAAATGGACAATTCTTGCTTGGTAGAATTCAGATGGGATCATTTTAAAGGCAGGACTGACAATATTCCAATAAACACAGAATATATAAATGCAAACATAAAGGAAAACAAATAGGTGATATGTTGGGATTTTAAACATGGTTTGGACTACATGGAAATGATATGAAGTGTGAAAAGAAAGGGACCTAGGAATAAGTTTTGAAGAAATTCAATATAAAAGGTATATACAAACAATGCTACATGAAATAAAGAGATTATTACAGCACTTAAGAAGAGAAATAAGAACATAATTGTGAAAGATATTAAACACATTACAAGAAACAAGACCACGTGTTAGTCACTAGTCATACCATTAATAAAATAAAAAAAAAACTCTATAGGAAACTTAAATACCAGAATATAATCTTACAATTTATGGGAATTAATAAAGAACAAAGCATTTATCTTGGAAACAGAATCCACCATAGAGCAATCTGTGAGATGTTTCTCAACTCGTACTTCTGTAAAAGATACCAGAAAAAAAACATAACCAAACGAATATGTAAAGCTACATTAGAAAACGAGTAATGTGAGGTCCAGGATGGTTATCACAGTAGGCAAAGGCACAAGGATATGATGGTTATTATCTCAGCAGCATATATGTTGTTAGTGATTGTCCACATTCTTCTAATTCTTATAGTTTTAGCAAGCTCACAGGTCTTTATTAGGCTACTCATAAATGTATACACACATTTGTGCCAGAGAGGAGAACTTTTCATGAACAAAGTAATATGATTTATTTAGCTTTGTGTACATGTAAACAAAAATAATCATTATTTTAAAAAGTAGGAAAACAGTAGTGTGAGGAGGACCTTCAAAGCCTCCTATGTGCACTAGAAGATCATATTTCCTTCAATTATTGTCCTGAATTTTGTGTTAATCACACAATGACTTTTCTTCTGTTTGCTTTCCTTAATAGTTCATTCTCTCTCATTCATATATATATATATATATATATATATATATATATATATATATATATATATATAATATATTGAACTATATCACGTAGCTTCATTTATGACTTTTATAGAAATAAAATCTTAATATATGCTTGTATGACTTCCTTTTCTCAATGTCATTTTTAACATACTCATGTTAATTCATAAAATTGTGGTTGTTTTCTATTTTGTAACAATCATATGAATATATGTCTATCAATTCAAATATTAGTAGTCATGTGACTTCTTTCTTGTTTGAGTCTTTTATATATAGCATCTTGTTTCATGCATCTCTACACATCTCTGGCTGTATTTGTACAAGAGTTTCTGTAGGGAAAATATACATAAGTATGAACACACATACATATCAATATGTGCTTGTTTATGAAATTGATAGTATGCGGTTTATTCATGTACTTGATGGGCATTTGTACGTCTTCTTTTGAGAAATGTCTATATAGATCCAATGGTCATTTTTAATTGAGTTGTTTTATTGTTATTGAAATATGAGAATCCAAAAATTTTATATTTTGGATATCAACCCCTCATCTGAAGAATAGAGTTCAAATAATTTTTCTCATTCTGTATATTGTGTGTGCACTCCACTGAGTATTTCCTTTGATGTATAGAAGATTTTTAGTTTGATATAATAACATTTGTCTATTTTGCTTTTGTTTTCTGTGCTTTTGGGGGTCTTGTCCAACAGATCCTTGTATATTCCTATATCCTGAAACATTTACCCTATGACTCATTTCTCAGAATCTATTCCTGTCATTAAATACTGCATGAGTCTATATCATTATCTTGACAAATACAAAAGGGGTATTTTATAACATTTGTCACCCATTCTAGATTCCATACTTTTAAGGAAATAGTAAAATAGGATGAGCAAATATCCCTAAACTCAACAAAAGTAATATTCAACTTAAACAAAATATTAAACAATGCTATAGTGTTGATGTATGTTTTAAAATCTTAAAAGTATTATTGAAAAATGTTGCGATGGCGTTCAATGATATTGAATTTGAGAAAAATCTCATAAATGCAAACACACCCTTAAATGGAAACACTAAGCAAAGAGCTTGTGAACATTTCTCCTGAATAATGCTGCAAATACTGAATATAAAGATCTGTGGATAACTGAAAATTATTCTTATTTCATTGGTATAGCTATCTTTTTTCTGGTACTCTCAGTATTAGCTATGTACTACTTAATGGGAAATTGGGAGCCAAGAGATGCTGCACTGAGACATGCAATATGTTAGATTTCTGAATCCCTGGGCAAATTAATCTGGAAGTTAAAGTATGAATGTACATTTGTTGGACATTTCCAATCAATCGACATACATCTTAACTTATACAGTAGGATACTAATGTCAGGAGCTGGTGGATTAAGTCAAAAAAGGACTATGATCAAAATATTTGGAAATTGATGTGTATTAAATGCACTTTCTTGGGTATTTAAAATGTGCATTAGATAATTAGGGCCTCTGTGAATTTTAGCATTAAAGAAAACTTCTTGGGTTAGGGCAAGGGTCTAAAAAGACAAGATTGTCTTACAGTTTGCAGGCTATAGGTTGCATGTAGTTATTTCTGCATTTGTTGCAGAAAGCAGTTAATAGAAATACATGAACAAAGAGGCAAGCTGTATTACAATAAAACCTTATTTGCAAAGGCAAGCAGAGTTCTCGATTTGACTAGTGTGCTAGAGGTTAGAGTAATTGACCATTTTGTACACCCTCTTGAATACAACTTTTCAAACATCCTGATTAATAATACATGCTTTAAAATTAAAAAAAAAAGTTTAAATGATACATAAATCCTACCAGCTAAGCAAATAAAATTCTTTTTAAATGTATATATATTTAGGTTCACATACGACTTAGAGATACTTATTACATATTATACAAAAAGATGAAGCTAGTAAAAAAAAAGTATATATTTTTAATTTTTTTTTCTAGTTGTACATGACAGTAGAATGCATTTTGACACATCATACATAAATGGAGTATAACTTCTCATACTTCTCATTATACATGATGCAGAATCACACAAGTTGTGTAATCATATATGTACATAGGGTCATATGTCCAATTCAGTTTTTTTAATCTGTTGTATTTCATTAAAATGCACTTTAATATTTATTCTAATTGAACTTGCCTATTAACATATTTGCCTTGTGATTATGATACAGAAAATCAATTTGAAGGCATTGTGTCCAGAATTGGGACTAACAGAAAATATTAGAACTGTATTTATTAATTAAACTAATATATTAAATTGTTTATATTTTATAGCCAGACACAGTGGGATATGCCTGTAATCCCAGCAACTCAGGAGGCTGAGGCAGGAGGATCATGAGTTCAAAGCCAGCCTCAGCAATGGTGAAGTGCTAAGCAACTCATCAAGATCCTGTATCTAATACAAAAAAGGGAGGCTGGGAATGTAGCTCTGTGGTAGAGTGCCCCCCTCCAAAAAGAGAAAAAAAATGTATATATTTTATGATTTTTATCCTATCTTAAACTATCAGTGAACTAACATGCAAAAACAGCTAAAAAGCCTATTCTGTGACAGATACAATTAGGCATGCAGCGTCCTGCTTTCCATTCCTCATAGTTGCCTTGAGTTTAGAACATTATACTTGGTGTCTTCATATCATTAAGCAAGTCAATCAATGAAAGCAAAAAGAATTCCTGTAAATAATTTTATATATATTATATTTCTCTTGCTACTTCCCTAATTTAATATTTGTTCATCCTTATCCTAGAATAATATGTCTGAACTGCATATTTTCCTTTGTTTTTTAACATTAACAGTATCTAAACACAAGGCATTCTTAACAATTTTAAGGAAAAAAATATTTATATTGAAGAAATTTAGGTTCACTTTTGGTTTAATTACTGTGTGAGACTGAAAAAAATGCTTTTTTCTTCAACCATCAGTTTCATCACTGAAAAAATGGAATAATTAAACACTTTTCAACAGATTATTATAATTGCATGATATCATATATGTGGAAATCTGAGTTGAGTTCCTGGATCTTAGAAAATGCTTTAGAAAGGATAATTGCATTAGGAGGAAAAGCAGTTCACTATTTCATTAATTTTACTTACTATGTGTTATTTATAGTACACATATGTCTAAGAGGCAGTTTTTGTCCTTTACAAAGCTGAAAGGAATCAATGGAGGAATCAAAATATATTCAAGCACATTTCACAAGATATTGTGAGGATTCTTCACGTGATTTAGAGGCAGGTTTCACCCTGAGTAATGTGGTGATACAATCCTAAATGTCATAGTAATTGCAAAGTGTTATTATGTTTTCATAATTCCAGAGCAAGGGCCTGGTGAAGGCTGTCATTGCATCACTAATAGTTGTAAGAATTTGTCTTCTTAAAATATTTGATCAGCAAATCCCCCATTCCCACTAATGATTTTCAATTGCAAACCCCTCTCAGAAGATTGTAATGCATTTTTCATTATGATATGCTACCCAACCTGGCTTGCAGCTCAACAAACCCCTACATTTTTAAGACAGATTAGAAACATATTACTTATATTTTGCTGACAGAGCTCAGAAAACATACCCACTTGCACATAGAATGGTAAATAGTGACCTAACACAATTAAAAGACTATGTACCACTAAAAACTTGTTTGGAGCAAACTTACTTTTAAAATAGCTGTTATAATGTTTTTCTGAGACTATTCAGTCTTATTTACATCTTTTAAAGAGCTAAAACCTCTGAATTAGATCCCCAGTTGGTTTTTGTCAATCATTGCCTTGTATAAGCAAAGCTATTTGAACATCTCCATTGAGGAATCTGGTTTGCTGCCTGTAGACCTCTATACATAGAAGTTTCAATTAGAGAACCTGGCCTATGCCTTAAGTGCCCCCACAGGACTGATCTAATTCTAAGCTCCCATATTCATTAGCACACCATTGTTTCAACCCTTCATCTTCTGCCTAATTTAATTCTCTTCATCTACTCTTCTAGTCTGACCTCTGTAAAACTACATTTAATGATTTTTTAAAAAATTTTTTTAGTTGTACTTGGACATACTACCTTTATTTTATTTATTTTTATGTGGTGTTGAGGATCGAACCCAATGCCTCGCACATGCAAGGTAAACACTCTACTGCTGAGCCCCCAGTGCCAGCCCCAAGGATTTTTTTTTGCACTGTTATAAATACCTTGTCTAAGAGAAGTATCATCTAGGATTGCAGGCAGAGGACAAGGTTGCTGAAGTATTAGCTACTTCCCAAAGAATTCACAGACTTCCAAGCTTGTGGTCTTTGGGTCATTGTTTCTTTACTAGGATCATCCTTTTTTTCCTTTCCCTTGAAAATTTATATTTATTTCACCACTTGAAGCCATCTCTGTCTTTCCCACAATTGCTTTTGTAAGTTACTTTATCCCTCACTAGACCACACATTCTCCCAGGGCAGAAACATCATTTTTTTTTAACTATAATTTGCACATTAGAAATTCAGAATCTGCTGTGCTACACAAGGATTTGTTTAAATTAAAATATTGTAAATCATAACATGATTTTGATAAATATCCACACTTGATTGGGATCCCCAAACCCAATATCTTTCACTGTCCTAAGTTGCCTTCATATTTTTTCTCTCTTCCCTTCCCCTAGCTCTCTATTTCTCTTACTTTTTTAGGTTTAGGAATTGGGTACAAATTCACCTTATATGTTATGTATCCAGTCTTTTGATGTTTTTATTTTGAGACAGGGTCTCACTAAATCACTAAGGTTCACACCAAGTTGCTCAGACTAGCCTTTACCTTGTGATCCTCCTGCCTCAGCCTCCCCAGTCATTGAGATTATAGGTATATGCCACCAGGCCTGACTACATTGCCTTTATTCTCCATTTTTACATATAATATTAAGTACTTCCATAATGTCTGTACCACTTGTTCTTTAATTCTTGATCGTATGTTCCCCTCTTCTTCTTTATTTAACTGTTCTTCTCCCTTTACTCTTGGCAATCTCATTGATGTTGCTGTGTTTTGAGTGAGGTGTGAGTTCAGAGTTCAGAGTTCAGAGAGTAAGTGGGTTGCCTATTTTCTCACTAATCATTAAAGTATGTTTCTTTGCCTACCTAACACCCCATGTGTAGTTTTTTTTTTTTTTTTTAAGCATGCATATATTTGATTCTTCCAAACTTAGTACAATGTCTGAAACAGTTAATCAGTCAGTAAAGTTTGACTGCATAAGTGAATCCCCTCAGGATAGTCTAAGGGATGAATTCATTTATTCATTCATTTATTCACCATCTTTTGTCTGAGGGCATTTTACATTTACTTCTATTATAGTGTTTGAAGTGAAGCAGTCCTCCTATCAAATTCAAGCATTGCCAATTACTACCTGTGAAATTCCATATTGAAGTTTTGGGGTTTTTTGGTGTGTGCTTTATATGTCCAAATTTCCCCCTTGATGGTAAACTCCTTAAGGACAGAAAGTATATATTATTCATTTTTAAGTTATTCTCCTTTAAATGTTATCAGTCAAAATCTGAGTCCCCAAAAAAGATTACTTAATGGAAAACTAGTACAAAAATACAGTAATTGGTGAAAAGTGCTTTATACAGACAAGGTTTCTATGATTACTATGCTGGTGTCCCTCATTATAAACCTTCCTGTGGCAGCACTTCCATGAAGTAGTCTTTATAAAAAAGAATATCACTTTAATTTCCCACTCTGCTGCTTTTTACATGTGTCACTTTCAGCAAATCACTGACAATCACTGTTAATTTCAGATTATGGTTAATGCAATTAAGACTTTGACACATAGGAGATGCTCAATGTTTATTGTATTTCTTCTCCCTTTTGGTTCTTCATAAGAGTATTATAAATTGTCCCATCTTTACTAAAACCTGTTTTCCCTGCAGAGATCTCTTTTCAAAAATTTAACTCTTAATGGATAGTCTGTAGTTCTTCTAGTATAAATTCTCTAAGGAAAATAATTTAGGGGAAATTGAGAAATAAATAACTGACCACTGCCTAATACACTGTGTCTAAGTCAACTTTTATCAGGTAGTTGATAACATTAATAATAGTGAATATTTCTGAATGTTCACTATGTATCAGATATTGGGCCAAACATGCGATTGCATTTAATTCTGACAAGATAGCATATACAGTTTGTATATACCATTTTATATTTTAAAAATGCCAGGGAGGGCCAGTTATGGTGGTGCATACCTGTAAACCCAGAGGCTCAGGAGGCTGAGGCCAGAGAATACTAAATTCAAAGCCAGCCTCAGTAACTTAATGAGGCCCTAAGTGACTCAGCAAAATCCTGTCTCTGAATAAAATATTTTTAAAAAGGGCTGGGGATGTGGCTCAGTGATTAAGCACCCTTGGGTTCAATCCTCAGTAACCAAAAAAAAAAAAAAAAGAAATACTTTAGAGCTTAAGAAACTTGTTGAAGGTGATATAGTTGATCTCTAACCAAAATATATCTGTAGTATCTTTAAGATACTGGGTACCTGCTTAAAAAATATATATCAAAGTTTTGAGCCTAATTAAGATTGCAGTTGAGCAATAAAGTATCTGCATCTTTGAAATTACATAAAAGTAGTATACAATAATTCCTTAAAATGTCTCAATTCCAGTAATACCAGGATAGTTGGTCACCTTAGTATAAAAGAAATACTACATTATATTCTGATAGTAGGAGGTAAGGCTTACAAAGTATCTACTGCAGTATCTATCACATGGTATATCTCTATTCCAGATTATTTGTTTGATCTCCAACCACATCAATTAAACTGTACTGGGGACTTTATTTATATTTTAAAATCTCCTCAAATACAACAGTGAACCTGAAACCATAAAATCCCCCCATTCTCTTTACCCATGTCACAGTAGTGACAGATTATAACTTAATGATAAATTAGAATGACTTTACAAATAATCTGGTTAGAGTTCTATAAAACAATAAGGGCTGGGCACGGTGGTGCATGCCTGTATTCCCAGTGCCTCAGGAGGCTGAGGAAGTAGGATCACGAGTTCAAAGCCAGACTCAGCAATTTAGTGAGGCCCTAAGCAACTTATTGAGATCCTATCTCTAAATAAAATATTAAAAATAGGGCTGGGGATGAGTCTCAGTTTTTAAGCACCCCTAGGTTCAATCCCTAGTACTCTCACCTGAAAAAAAAAAAACTAAAAAAATAAGGGATTGTAAAACATCCAAGAATAACAACAGAGCCAACATATTGCCATTCTTAATATTGAAGGGGAGAGAAGAAAAAGTCAATAATTGGAATCTTGGGAGAACTTTGGCTTTGGAGCAAATTATCCTAAAATAATAGTGACTTAATTACAGGAACGAAGCCACAAACTATAGACAAGCAAGAAGGAACAGGGAAATTATGTACCAATCTCGCCAATCTTTCTCTTTATTACTTCTTCCCTCTCTCATATTCATATTCTCTCCCCCACCCCAATGATCTGTTAGAGCTTCTCATTGCCCACATAAAATCAGATGCCAGAGAGCAAGGGAGCTAAGTTGATATAGGCTATAAAATCAGCCATTCATGGAAGAAATTGGTAAAGAAAAGTAAATAGTCAGGAAAAGTAAATGGAAAGTATATAGCTTATCTACTAAACTCAGATTTCTTCTAGTGCATCCTTTCTCAGTGATTAACATTAATAGCCATCCAGTTGCATAAGTCATGTTCCTGGAACTTATCTGAAATACTTGCTTCTCTACCATTCCCCATATAGATTTTAGTAGAAAATTAGTTTTAATTTCTAAATCACTCTTTAATCATCCCATTTTTCTGCATCTTCACCACCATCTTTGTCCAAGCTACCTTCATATATCAATGACTTTGAGCCTCATAACCAATCTACAAGTTCCCATTCTGTACTCCTTTCGATATTTTCCCAGAGAATGAAGAGTACTGAGAAAGTTGAAGAGGTATTTCTTAAGGAACATTTTACATAAAGTATTCTTTCAGTAATCTGGTAATGAAGATGAATACCCAGTCTATGTTACTGACAGAGAACAATCAGAGATATATCACCTTGTATCAACCACAGAACTTGGTTACTGAGCCTGAATAAATGTTCAATGAGAAAGGAGTGATCCTGGGTTTCTGGCCTAAGCAACTGAAAAATTAGAGATTTTTTCATTGAGAAGAAAGATGTATAAGTTTAGGAAAGATACTTGAAAATGGCATTGAAGACAGAGAAAATCATAGACTGCTCTTTATCTGATCAGGTACACTTTCCTTGACATTGGAATAGACCTTATGGATCAGCCACTTCAGTCCAGAATTAGCTCAGAGAACTTTCAAGTTATATCTTATGTTTCCATTAATTATTAGTGATAATTTTAATCTTTATAACTGTTGGGATTCAATCATAGAAAATAATTAAAGCTGTGTCATGTAAAAAATTGACCTCAGCATTTTAGAAGATGACATTCTTCCCAATTAATTTGAAAAAAATTCTCTAGAAACAAGTTAGTGTTTAAAATTTTTTAAACAGTTCCCTTTGTTCTCAAGATCAAATCCAAAGTATTTAGAATGGTTTATAAGTCTTCATATGGTAAGGCCTCTACTATCTTTGATATCATCATCTAGAAGCCTTTGTCCTATCCATTTTGAAGTTCTTTCAGATCCTAAACTGACCTTGTTTTCATTTATTTCTGGACCTTTCTTTGCACATAATTCTCATTCTCCCTATAACACCACAGTTATTGGTCTAATTCCCTCTTCATATTATAATGCCCATTGTAGATATTTAGGGAAGACTTGCTAAATCCCCAAAGAGTTAAGTGCCAGGCATGGTGACACACACCTTTAATCCCAGTGGCTCAAGAGGCTGAGGCAGAAGGATCAGAAGTTCAAAGTCAGCCTCAGCAATGGAGAGGCACTAAGCAACTCAGTGAGACTTTGTCTCCAAATAAAACACAAAATAGGGCTGGAGATGTGGCTCAATGGTCAAGTGCCCCTGAGTTCAATTCCTAGTTCCCCACCCCCACAAAAAAAAGAGTTAAGTAACCTGTTACTGTTCCCCATAGCTTACTACTTATACCCCGTGCTTACTACTACTCATTTTAGCACCAATCACATTATTTTGAATTTGACTATTGTATTAGTTCATTTTCCATTACTATCATGAGGTATCTGAAGCTGCCTACTTTTAAAACATAAATGTTCATTGAGTTCACAATTGTGCATGTTAAACGGCATGGCACCAGCATCAGCTTAGCTCTGATGAGGACCTAGGGTCAGTGGTCACTATGGCAGGAGTTATGTTCAATACTGTGATCACATCACCAGATCTGAAGCCAGAGAGGCTGGGATGTGGCTAGGCTTATTTTTTTTTTTTTTTTTTTATAACAACCCTCTTAAGACAATTAAGAATTCCATGAGAACTACCTTAATCTTTCCTAAGAACAATGCTCCCCATAACCTAAAGTCATCATTCTAGGATTCTTCAGTCTCTTAACATTGCTACACTGAGAACTGATCTGCTAACACATGGATTTATTGGGAGAAAACCACATCTAAATTACTTATTGGTTTTTTCCATTGGACTTTAAGGATCTTGAGGGCAGTGACCATTTCTTTCATCATATTCTCAGTACCTAGCCTAGGACCTGATATATATTAGTTCAATATCTATTAAATAAATGTGCACTGTTGGCTAATTTTTTTTTTCATTTAAAGCACCACAATAAGGACTTAAGGGCTTTTCTCACTGGTCCTTATAGCAACTATGCTCACCATCTCTGGGAATCCAACTTGCAGGAGATTTGAGGTTAAGTCTAAATGTCTTATAATGAGGTTCAGAATTCAAGATAGAAAGAAATCTGTCCTTTGGGAGCTTGTCTCATTTTCTACTTTACTTCATATGCATGCATGCCTGTGTGTGTGTGTGTGTGTGTGTGTGTGTGTGAGAGAGAGAGAGAGAGAGAGAGATGAATTGAGAATCTAGAAGGACGAGGAGGAAAAAATGGTGGTGAATGAATACTAAGAGGAAAGGAGTCACAAACATTCACTGGGTATTTTTACATACCTGACTAAATCAAAGCACTTTGAATACATGATCTGTTATGATCCTCATAACCACCCTACATGAGGTTATGAGGAATTAAAGCTATCCTTCTGAAGCCAGATTTAAAGTTAGGTAGTCAGTGTAGTTAGGTAAATCGGGTCTAATATCATATAGAGTGAAATCTAAAATGGAGGCCATGCTGATAATGATTCCCAAAACGCAGGACAACTCATGGAATGTTAATGAAGTCCCCAAAAGGCCCTAGGCCAAAGTCCACCCCAAAGAAATGTTAATGCAACCCAGGAAACAGCCCCCAACAGATTTGGAGATAGCCCATCCCAAGAAGTGATAATGAAGTCCTTCCTGCCCAGATTACCTGTGTCCCACCCCTAGGGCCTTCCAACCTACATTCCATCACCAAAACTATAAAAAGGGGAGACAACTGCACTTCCCCAGATTCCACCTCTTGGGTCCCCTTCTTCCTCCGGGAGAAGTCTTTTCTGCTGTCCTTTAATAAACTTCTAATTTCTACTCTGACCTTGCCTCAGTGTGCTTCTTTGGTGTTATTCTTCAACATTGGGGAAGCAAGGACTCATCACCGGTCAACAGCAGTAACACTTCTCTTAACCTACATGAGGTTAAGTGATTTACCCCATATTGCATAGTGAATAAAAGGCAGAATGAGAATTTATATCTAGTTTTGACTTCAGATCATATTTTCTTTTATCGGTAACAAGGGTTATAAAACATTCTGTGTAAATGGAGAGCTGGTAAATACCTCCAGCTTTATTGGTTATATGGTGTCTTCACAACTACTTACCTCTGACAGTGTAACATGAAATAAGACATTAGGTGATTTACAAAAGAATGAGCACAAACATATTCTAATACAACTTTGTATAAAAGTGGGTGGTGTGTCAGCTGTAACCCTTGGAAAATAGTGTGGTGACACCTTTACTATGAGAGTGTTTTTCAACTCTACAAAAAAACAAAAAATCACCTGAGGAGTTTTAAGGATGCAGATGTCTACATTATATCCCCAAACAGTGGACAGCTGAAAGGCTTTGAGACAAACAGTTTGTCATTGAAAGTTGCTTTATTGTTCTAAAGCTACAGACCAGGAAATAGGTTCAAGGACTTTAAGTAAATTAGTCTAGGCTACAGTTGTTAAGGGAAAATGGCAATGGACACACAGCTGCCTGTCTTCAAATTCTCACGTTCTATTCTCATGTATTGTTCTGATGAAGGAAGGCAGAGGTCAGCTGTAGAAGGTTTATTACCTTGTTGGTTAGATTGATTACTAATGTGCCTTTAGCCAGTTAAATTCCTGTTATTTCTCCTTTTCCTAGTGGAGAGGAGAAATGTTTAAAGAGTGGTGGGGAAATGCTGCTGTTAACAAAGATGATTTCATTTCAGTAATCCATTATATCTGACATGTCGAATATTGTATTACATTATTATAAGAGTCAAATTTATTATTCCAAATTAACATTTTCTTTTAAAATGCTGGAACTGAAAAGATCTTACCGCAAAAGCTTGAAACAAAAATAACATTTTTTTGCAAGAATTAAAGCTATCCTTCACCTCTCCAATAGAAAACCATTTGTTTTTCACAAAAAAAAAAAAAAAAAAAAAAAAAAAAAAAAAAAAACTAGTGGCAGGGATGATAAAGATAATTGTTTTATGTGAGATATCAAGACCTCTGGGTCAGTAAATTCGTAAAGAATGCCATAGTCACAGAAGATTACTGTGAATTAACATTAATGCAAAACTGCTATTAAAATAAAACACTTTAGGGCCCTATTTAAATGTTAGAGTGTGCTCACCAGATTTAAATTCACAGTATGGAGAAACTGACAGGCTGAAGCTTTCTAAAACCCACAATAGTTACATAATTCTTACAGGCATTCCCTTATACCTCAAATTCCATCTCAAGATAAAAATTATTACTTTATAACTTCAGTTTACATATAAAGTACAAAAATAATTCTCATGATGAATACTGTTTTACAATATCAGTATAATCTGAAATATTCTCCAATAGTGTTAATTTTGGTAAGATACAAGTATGCTCATTTTTTTAATCTTAGTGATTTTAACCCCTTTTAATCTTTAAAGAACAGAATTATATTTATCAAGTGAAATGATTCTGCAATAATTTTCAAACTGAAAACACAGAGTATTCATTAAATGGAGTCTTTGGATATATAGTCTATGATCATACAAAACCAAACAGGATTTAACAAGGAAAGAAAAGCAATTAGAAGATAGGACTTTGCCAATACACAAAATAAGTCCTTTGGCTAGTCAATCAGAGGGTATGACATACTCTCTTTCCAGCTCAAAGTTCCCCTTACCTACTGCAGCTCCGGCAAACAAGAGGCTGTTTGCTTAGCAGTTCTGTGCAACTGGTGCTTTCAATCAAGTAATTAGAGAGAGCAGGGGAATTGGCACATTTGAAGAATCAATCAGACTTATGGGGAGTCACAATCGGCACTCCTGTAATGGACCAAATCTGTCTGGAGTCAAGGGCAGCGGGTATAAAAGTACCCAAAAGTCAGGTTACTGCCAAACTATCTTTACTCATTTCCATTTACAAGTCTTACCTCCTGAATTGTAAGCAGCATCACAGATGAACATTATATTTTTCAACCTTATGCATTGCTGAGAGTACATGTAAACAGTATAAATCTTCACCTCCTAAGTCCTATTTAAATATGCAAAACAAATTGACTTTTTAAAGGAACCCTAGAGACTTCTTGTTTAAAAAGAAAACTTCTAAAAAGAAATCATTTGCCAGTGAAAGAAATGCATCCTCTGACTTGGTCATTCTTTAACTTTCAGGGTCATCTTATCACTTGAAAAGTATATTGAAAACCATGGCCATTCTTTCAAGGAAATAAACAACACATGAACAAAATTTTGCACATAACTTTAGGAAATTCTAAGATCACTGAAAAATCTCACAATTTGTAAAGAATATCTGCTCTAACTCATCGCTTCTGAGAGTATATTAAAACATAAGGCAGTGAATGCTTAGGAAAAGTATTAGTGTATTGTACTTTATATCAGGTGAAAAGTATCTACAAATTTGTTGTCTATACCAATTAATTGAAAAAATCTTCCATTTATTTATTCAATAATATGTAGCACTTCTATGTACCTGTTTTATTGCTAGGGAGCAATGAACAAGATAGAGACCCAGCACCCTTGAAGGTTATATACTGAAATACTACTTAAGCTGCCTATATATGCAGAAAGAAGGAAAAAAACCTGAGGCAACACCAGAATTCATTTTAAACAATGTCTCTCAACCCTGGCTGCTTATTAGAATTATCTGAGAAAATTTAAACATTTTCAGTGCCCCAACCACATTATTGCAATGTCACTTTCTTCCTTCCTCTTCTGTTTCACAAAATTTCCTTAGAAAAATTCATTATGTATTGTTTGTATTTTATGTACATGTCAGGTGGGGGGTATTTGAGCACTGAGGAGAGGGAAAGTTCTGAATTATATGTAAGTATATATCTATTGCAGAGGCTAGCCAGCATATGCAGGGTGGGGAGATGATCCATGAATAAGGCAATTTAGCAGAGAAATGATCTCAGAGCCAGAAATGACCATAAGAACCTGAGGTTCCCTAGGGAAAAATGTGAATTTCTTCCAGAGGCCACTGAACTTTCAAAAAGTCTGTATCTTAAAGTTAGGGAACTCCAAAAAGGCATCTGGGTCACACTTTAAGTTATATGTGTGCTATCTGTATGAGTGATGTTATAAATAACAGTACATTTCATTTGGTTTGAGTACAGCTAAACAAAAAGAGTAAGTGGCTGCACCTTTGAGATAATCCCAAAAGAAAGTTAACACTCATTAAAAGAGACAAATGATATCATATTCAATTTCTTTTACTCCACTTTCTCTCTCTCCCTTTTTCCCTTCCTCACTCCCTTTTTTCTTTCCTCCTTGTTTTAGTCAGCACTCTCGCTGATGTGACTTAAAGACCCAACCAGCACAATGGCAGAGAAGGAAACATTTATTTGTGGGCTCACAGTTTCAGAGGTTTCAGGCCATAGACAGCAGGCTCCATTCCTTGGGGCTTCAGGTGAGGCAGGACATCCTGGCTGAAGAGTGTGGCAGAGGGAAGCAGCTCATATAATGATCAGAAAGCAGAGAGAGACTCCACTTCCCAGATACAAAATATATACCCAAAAGCTGCGCCCCCAATGCCCCACCACCTCCTCCAGCCACACCCTACCACTTGTTACCAATCAGTTAATGCCTATCAGGGAATTAATTCAGTGATTGGGTTATGACTCTCACAACTGAATCATTTCTCCTCCTCTGAACCTTGCATTTTCTCACATGTGAGCTTCAGGGGTCTCTTCACATCCAAACCATAATATTCCTTTGCAATCATCTCTATTTTTTTAGTAGAGGAGGGAATTAATACTTCACATACCCAAATTAGTATAATCAAAAATAAACCTGGGCAAGGGTGCTACAATTCTGGAAGTGTATAAAAGTAAAACTGATTTCCACAATAGTTTTTGGCTTTGGATAGAATCCATTCTGGAAAACGATGTTTTCAACCTGATTATAAGTATGACACAAAAGTAATTGACTCATTCATTGAAACTAAGTAGTTATTTTACTTTCTGTAGTTGTAAGTTTAGTTTGAAGAATTACAGTATCCAAAAGTACTACTCAAAAAAATGGTGCTGAAATAAATGGTTAGATTTTGTGAGCCTTATTTGCTATTGCTTATCTTTTAGAAGTTGTGAATTTTTATTACAAAGAAAATAAGATATAATATAGCAAGGTCTTTTTTGCTGCTCACTCTTTTGTGGTATCCAATATTTCTTAACCAAGTACTAATTTCTCATTAATTTCATAATTTGTATGTGTTTATTAAGTCACTGTATACCAACCTAAACCTCAGCACTATTGGCATCTTTTGCTGGAATATTCCTTGTTGTGGGGGTCTGTTCTTGTCAATTAAAGGATGTTTAGCAGCACACCAGACCCCTACACACTAGATGTCATTAGTTCTGACAACCAAAAACATCCCTATACCTTGCCAAAAGTCCCCTAGGTGGAAAATAAAGTTGAGAAGCACAGGTATATACCATTTCATAAGTAACATATACAGTAGTATTTAAAAAGTATAAATAATGATTGAGCACGGCTATAAAGGAATACACACACACACACAAATCTAAGAAGAAGAATAGAGGCATATAGATCATAAAGACTAGAAGATCTGATGTTGATGAGTACCAAACATTTTTTCCTGAGCTCCTTGATGATTAAAGGAAAGAGATGGGGAAGAAGAGAGAGAGAAAAACTGACCAAAATTTTTAAATTGAACCTTTTATATGTTGTGCAGACTTGTTTCCTCATAAACATACAAAACACACATGTCAACAGACTCACATGCACACAGGTTTTCCATTGAGTAATAACCCCACCATCTATACTTACCCATTTCTTCAATAGTTTGAATCTTAGAGATTATCCTGGTACCTCTCTTTCCTCTTACACACTCACCCCTACATTCAACATTTTCTTAACTAAATCCTATCAACTTTATCAACAAATAGACCTAAAATGCATCTACTTTACTCCATTTCCTCTGTCTTCACCCTAATAAACACCTTTGATCATCTCCTGCCTTATCTATAAAAAGAGCCTCCTAATTTTTCATCCTATTTATTTGGTACTCCTTTCCTTTTTTCTCAGAGTAATCTCTTTGAATGTAAATCAAATCATTTTACACTTACTCACACTCCATAATGGTTTGTCATTACACTCAGAATGAAATCTAAATTCCAATATTCAGACTCCGCATGTTTCTCCAAATACTTTCCTACCTCTCTTCTGTCACTATGAGTTGATTAGAATGATCTTCCTTAAGTTCTGCCTCCACATGGGTTACTGAAATACTATTAACAATATATCAAAATAGACATAAGTTTTGACTTTCAGTTTCAAAAGTAGTACATAAACATATGTAATGTTAATATGACTTGTTACACTAATTTTATCATAGGCAACTGGGGAAGCAGGGTAAGTCATCTTTTTAAAGGTGTATTCTTCAAGTCTAATATTGGAACTTGATGTTTATAGGGAAGACAATCACAAAGGAAAAATGGTTGTAAAGTGGGGAACAACAAATACAAGCTTGAAAGTAAAATGAGCAGCTGCCCTTGATCATAGATATGAAATCATGAGGATGGACTGGAATTATGTCAAATTCTCATTGCCTCCAAATTTTTAAAGTGAATGTTCTGAAAAAGAAAAGAGAAAAGAAAACAAAAAATCTTGGCACCATTTTTTCATGAAGTTTAACACTCACTGGGTTTATAAATAAAAGAAACTGAAACAGGATCTAGGGGAAGATGGAGCAGTTGCAGGCCTGGCTGCTGTCATATACTAATAAGATGAATCATCAGATAACCATCAAAGTATATGAACTACATATTTCTCATGAGTGAGAAAAATCATGGTTGCTTCCCTTGACCCACCAAATCTCATGTAAAAATGTCACTTGTAGCCCAACTAAGCAGAAACATAAAAGGAAAGGAATTCTGTATGAAATAATTCAGTCTTCAGCTACACTGTCATATTACAGAGCCACCACAAATTCTCAATTAATTTCATGCTGGTATAGAATATAACAATTGATTTTGAACAAAATGCAGCCAGATACAAGACTTGTGTAGGAAAAAAAAAAAAAAACCTTAAATAACATAGGACACTTAAGTTGATTTATCAGTAGCTTTTCAAAGATTCAGACACTTTAAAACTAGATTGATTATGGGCATCAAGCATGTATAAAATATACTCAGTTTTTGTTGTTAATATTATGTAATGCCAGTTTTTTGCAAAATATTATAAACTAGATATTTTGCACCTGTGTAATGATATTTTTTTTAAATTTTGGAAACCATACTTTCCATGTGAATTGGTAAAATATTGCTATTTTGAGGATGTCATTAACAATTCTGTATGTAATACCAATTCCAAGCATATATGTGCCCTATATCCTTCTTTTATTTTCAGTAGGAATAATGTTTTTCCATTATTCAAAGACATACCAAAATTTCTGTTTGTATTATCTCTACAAAAAAATGTTTTCACATTTGAATTTTAAATTTGCAATATATTCACAATCATGTCAGACATAATATATTTGACAGAACAATCTTACATGGCCTTACTCTGATGCCATAGATTTGATGTTTTAATTCAAATTTATTTTTAACTAAAACAAAAATATAAAAGTTGTACATATTTATGAGTTACCATATGATATTTCTATACATGTAAATGTTATGTAAGTTTTAAATAAGTTTATACATATTTATATCCTCAGTTATCATTTCTTCATGTGAAAACATTCAAAATCCTTTCCTCTAGCTTTTTAAAATGTATAGCACATTAGTGTTATGCATAATAACCCTACTGTGCCATAGCACACCACAACTTCTTGCTTCTATCCCACTGTAGCTTAGTATCATTGATTCACGATTCTCTCTCTCTCTCTCTCTCTCTCTCTCTCTCTCTCTCTCTCTCTCTCTCTCTCTCTTTTTTTTCTTTTTTGGTACCAGAGATTCAACTCAGGGGCACTCAACCACTGAGCCACATCCCCAGCCCTATTTTGTATTTCATTTAGAGACAGGGTCGAGTTGCTTAGTGCCTTGCTTTTGCTGAGGCTAGTTTTGAACTTGCCATACTCCTGCCTCAGCCTCTCAAGCCATTGGGATTTAAAAACAGTAAAACATACATACTGTTTAACATAATGGCCATACTAATTTATATCACCCCCCCCCCAATAGCATGCAAGGCCTTTATTTTCTGTACATGCTCACCAGCACTTGTCTTTTTGATATCACTCACTTTTACTGGAGTGATATATCACTGTAGTTTTTGATTTGTATTTTTCTGATGATTATTGATGTTGAGCATTTTTCATATATCTGTTTAATATGCTTGTCTTCTTTTGAGGTTATCTATTAAGATCTATTATCCACTTTTAATTTCGCAATTTTTGGTACTGAGTATTTTTTTTATTCCTTACATATCTGTATATTAACTTCTTTTATGATCTGCAGTTTGCAAATATTTTCTCCCATTCTACAGATTATCTCTGCACTTTTTGATTATTTTCTTGGATCTGGATAAGACTTTTAGTTTGGTACATTTCCATTTGTATATTTTTGCTTTCATTTCCTGTGCTTTTGAGGTCCTGTCCCAAAATATTCTCACCTATTCCAGTGTCCTGGAAAATTTCCCTATATTTTATTCTAGTTGTTTCCTAGTTTCAGGTCTTACCATTAAGTCTTTTATCCATGTTTTTAAAATACTTATTTTTTAGTTGTAGTTGTCACCTTTATTTTATTTGTTTATTTTTATGTGGTGCTGAGGATTGAACCCAGGGTCTCACAAGTGGTAGGCAAGCACTCTACCAATGAGCCACAAGCCCAGCCCCTCTTTATCCATTTTTATTTGACCTTTGTAACTGGTGTGAGATAGTGGTCTAGTTTCTTTTTATTTATTTTTTTCTTTTTGGCATGTGGATATCCAGTTTTCCCAGCACCATTTATTGAAAAGACTGTCCTTTCTACAATGGCTGTTCTTAGTATATCTTATCAAAATTTCTTATAGTCTGTATATTCTATTCCATTGGTCTATGTGTCTGTATGCCTATTTTTATGCCAACATCATGCTGTTTTGATGACTGCAGTGTTGTAGTTTGTTTTGTAGTCAGGTAGTGATTATTGTTTTGTTTTTGTGGGTTTTTAAATTTTTCTTTGATCAGGATATTTGGGGCTATTCACAAATTTTTGCATTTACATACAAATTTTAGGATCATTTTCTTCAAAAATGTACTACTGGTGGTATGAATTCACATTTAATCTGAATATTTAATACTGATAAAAAGTTGAATTCTTTCAACTCTCTTTAAAAGATTATCTCCTGCTAATAAAGCATACACATTCTGTTATCTTTTTACTTGGCCTGCTTGTGTAAATGTGTTGAAGAATAAAAGAATAAAATTGATTTAGAATAGTAATTTGATTAAAAAGTCACGCTTTATATTTCAACATGTAAACATACTTTTTACAACTACATGTTGTAGGTCAAATAACGTCTTATGCCTCACAATACCAACTAACAGTTGAAGGTGGTGCTGATGCTTCTTGAACAGAATTCTGATGTTTGGTTTTCACACGAATAGAGATATCACTATAACCCCAATGTGGTTGATGGCCATGCTAAATACAAACAAACATTTTGTTCACCATCAACTTTCTTTTTGCTTTTTCTTTTTGGTACTGGAGATTGAACCCTGAGCTACTTTACCACTAAGGCACATTCCCATCCCTTTTTATTTTTTATTTTGAGACAGAGTCTTGCTAAGTTGCTGAGGCTGGCCTCAAACCTGTGATCCTCTTATCTCAGCCTGCCAGGTTGCTGGGATTACAAGTGTGAGCCACCACATCCAGCATCATCAACTTTCTTAAGAGCCCAAAAATGAGTACAACTTATCATTTATTAAATACACATTCAATTTTGTGAGCTAAAAGCTACAGAAAAGTAATACTGAAAAAAAGTGATAGAGAATAAGATAAATATTTTTCAATTTGTAACATAAAACTGAGAGGCCACAATAGGAAAAGCATTCAGATTGCTCTCTAATTCTACATCATGGCTGTTCAGCCTCAAATTCCCACATATATTTCTTGGACACAACCAATAATTTTCCATGTTTCCCATTGCCCCTGAGAAGTGATATTTTAGTATTTCACACATTTTGCAGTTCTTGGCATAGAACATAGCAAAACTGGCTTATAGAGAGCAGAATCAATTCCTTTTCCCATAACCATCTAAGACTAGACGTAGTCATCCTCAGCACCTTTTGTCAGATATTTCATTTTACCTGCAAACTACTTGCATGATGTCTTTGAAAATGAAGAATAGAGAGAGGAAAAACAAGTTAGCACTGTTCATTGTACAATCATCTTGTATACTCCTAGATAAGACAAGTTCAGAAAAGGGAAGTATAAAATATAGATCTTCCCAAGAACATCTGACATATTTTAATGGAAGTACTATTGAAAATATTGTATTTAAAGTGAAATACACAGAAATACATTTCTGGATTTCCAGAGAAATATATGGGGGCTGGACCCAGCAAACAGGGACTTAATGTTACTCTGCATTTTGGTCTTTTCATTTGTTCATCTCTCAACTCCTCCAACTCATGAGAGCTAGAGGTGGCCAGCCTTTAAAATGACATCAAATTATTATTTTTCTCTGTTATTAACACATTATAGTATACATACTAGTGTGGTTAATTCTGACATAATCATTCATGCATGGTGTTACAGTTTAGATATAAGGTGTCCCCTAAAAGCTTCTGTGTAATATAGGAACATTCAGAGGTAAAATGATTAGATTATGGGAATTGTAATCTAATCAGCAGATTAATCTATTTGCTGGATTAATAATTTTAAATAACTGTTGTAGTGAGTGGTAACTGATGATGATTGGGGCAAAAGTAAAATATGTGGATCACTGGAGTCATAATCTTAGGGATTAGATCTTGTCCCCTTGGTGCCTCCCTCTCTCTTTGTGTTTCCAAGCCACTATGAGGTGAGAAGCTCTCCACTGCTGCCCTTGGGCAATGATGATATTCTTTACCTCAGGCCTAGAGTAATAAAAATGACTAACCATTGACTTAGCCACTAAAATCATGAACCAAGTCACATTTTTCCTCCTCTAAGTTGTTTTGGTTGGGTGTTTTGTTTACACCACTGAAAAGCCGACTAACATATGTTGGCTGTTGTATTTATAAATCCAGGATATAAAACTCCATTAATCCATTAAGTCCCAAGTTTTCAATTATGTGAATATTTCAATTAAATGGACACAGGTGGATTAGCATAGGTTACACATCATACTTTAGAGCTTATGTCTATGCACATTATAATTGTTATATAATGTGATTTTATCCTTATCATATAATTACATATTACACAGTATATTTAAGTTTTTATAGGTTTTTCACATCTAGAATTATAGGACAGAATTTGTGAAACATGTGTCTAAATGCTAGCTTTCTGTAGGGGCCCCTTAATTTCTCTTCAGAGCACTGCTTTTTGGCCAGCACATCGCAGGTTCAAAGCCAGCCTCAGCAACAGTGAGGTACTAAGCAACTCAGTGAGACCCTGTCTCTAAATAAAGTACAAATTAGGGCTGGGGATGTGGCTCAGTGGTTGAGTGCCCCTGAGTTCAATCCCTGGTTGGTACCAAAAAAAAAAAAAAAAACAAATCTGAGATGCTTCAAGCTGAGTACTTTCTGAGGTACCCAATTGGCCCAAGGAAAATCACTATTTTTGTCATACCTAAATGTAAAATTTCAGTTTGCCCAATGGCTGTTTCCATTTGGAGTTATATCTTCCTCACAATTTTTATGTGCTTTTATAACCTCAAATGCCTAGACACTGTCCAGTTTTCCCAGACTCATTCACTACACTTTGGGCTCATGAATTGGGCATATGAACTTCTTCAGCTGAAAAAGCTTTCTTCTAGTTCATGTAATGTTAATCTCCTATTGAAGGCACACTAACCTTTTACAAGTGGATCTTAGAGAACCCTCTCACAACTCAAGTTTGTTGGAAGAAATTTCAAAAGCCATTATAACTTCTATTCCTAAAAATATTCCTTCAGTGATATCCTTTAAGGTCTTGCCTTATGTAAGAGGGCTAGAGAAGCAATGTTACTGGACCAGTTTTGTTAGCTTTTAGTATATCCTGTGTAGATGTATCAAGAATTACATTTTTTACCTATAAGATTATAGCCAGAATTCCTTTATAGCTGAAAAAGTATAATTTTTTATCTTGCTACACTCATTCTGGAATACAATCCCCTGCATTGCCTGGGATATGCCTGGTAGGTGCATGATTTATATATTTTTAAAAATAAATAGATCATATTATCAAGGTCTTCTAATCAAGGAAATAAATATCTTTATTCTATAATTAACTACTCATATTAGGCATAGTATTGAAGTTATAACATGACTAGTTTCTTTATTTTTCTAAGACTCAGGAATAATTTTGCAGAGTTTTATTTAAAAAAAATACTGTTCTATGTTAAAAAACAGACATAACAAAGCTATTATTTCTAAAATAATCTAATTCATAATCTTCACAAGATTTGGGAATGAAATGCCTCTAGTAAACTAGATTAACCATAAAGAAAAACAAGAGAGAGAAAATCTGAAACAATGAAAATATAGAAATCGCAATTGTGAAATGAAAAGCTACAATTACTACCTAAATGAATCTGAAGAAATATTATGATGAACTACTTAGGAACATGGACCTTTGGTTTGGGATTTACCATCCATATGACCTAACAAAAATTACTTAAATTACCTGAGGATTAGTTACCTCATTTTTCAAACATAGAAATGGTAAGTGAACCTCCTTCACAGGGTGTTCAGTTATTAGGAAAGGTAATTGAGAAAACGTGTGTAGAACACTTAGCAAATAGACAATATACAATAAGTGTTAGTACCTATTTCTGAAGATGTATGAGTAACAAAATACAAACTTACTTCTTCCAAAATATAAATGATAGGGATAAAAAGACAAAACTTTCTATTATAAATACATGATCAATAATGAAGACATATTCTAGAGATACAATCTATAGAATTTGCTGATCTTGAAAATGAAAATGAAAGAGAACAGAGTCAAAGATATAGAAAACTTTTCTTTTCTGGACAAAGAATTTTTTAAATTTATTTTTTTATTTATGGTGGACACAATAACTTTATTTTATTTCTATGTGGTGCTGAGGATCTAACCCTGTGACACATATGTTAGGCAAGCACTCTACCACTGAGCCACAACCCCAGCCCTCTGGACAAAGAATTTTTATTCTTGAAAATAAATAATGCTAAAAAATGTTAAGGACAACACATAAAGCAAACTTCATACCACTCTTTTTGGTGAATTTCTTTCTTGGTAGAATTTCTATATTTTAGTAATAAAGAAAAAACTGTATAAATAAACATTAAAATTCAAAGAACAATGATCATAAGGTAAACTGGTCTACAAGAGAAACGGACTTAGTTGATAAGAGACTCCTCTGCAAAACAAAACCCTTGAAGGGATTGGAGCCAAGAAGTAAGGAAGTTTTACTCAGAAAAATTGTGGTTCACACATGAAGACTTTGTACTCATGCTATAACTCAGGAATTCTGCCAATGTGTTACTCTTTATGAATAAAATATGTGAAGCCCTTTCTAAATTAAACAACTTGAAAATGTGCTCTATGAAAGAGACAGAGACAAAAAGGGGGGGGGTAGCAATGTACAGAAAATTTAAAATCTTGCTGCAAATGATAGAATACTTAAGTATGAATAACATTCATATATATCTCATATATTTGAGATATATTAAATATAAATACATATACAACTTCCTTATTGATGTATTGACAAATACTTAGGTTGTTCATATATCTTGGCTATTTTTTATAATGCTGCAATGAATTTGGTAGTGTACTCTTTAAAACAGAAATTTTACTTCATTTTGCTTTATACCCAGAATTAGTATTGATGGATCATGTGGATGAGTGTGGAGGACATTATGGTCAGTGAAACATATGAAGACAAATACTGCATGATCTCAGCAATTTTATGTAGACTGAAATATTTAACTCACAGTAAAAGTTTGTAAGAATGATCAACAGAGTTTGCTGGGTGAGTTGTGGTTAAGAAAATGGGAAAATATTGGACAGAAAGCACAAATTTTTCTTTACAAGATGAATAAATTCTGAAGACCTAATGTACATCATGGTGAATATACTTAATAATAATGAGCTGTATACTCAAAATTTGCTGAGAGTGGGCCATATGTGTTCCCCTCAAACACACTGAAAAAAGGGTATCTATGAGGTGATGTATGTATTAATTACCTTGATTATGTAGATAGTCTCTCAATATATGCATTTCAATACATCAGGTTGAATATTTTAAATATATAATTTTCATTTGTATTTTATGTTTCAGTAAAGCTGAGAAATAAGAGCTATAATAAATGTATGAAGAACATTTTATAGGAACACAGATAAATGATCAATTGATTCTTCTTAAGAAAAATCTAAGAAATAATCAGAGGAAAAGAAATTCATCTTAGAGGAATTATAGGTAGAATTTGGCAAAAAATAACACTCTTAGCAAAGAAGTGAATTGGTTTGTAAATACATGAATTTAAGGATTCACTTGGTATTTTCAGAGTTAAAGTGTAGAGCAATTCCACTGTCATTATCTCTGTGTTTACAAGAAGCCTAGTCTCACAATAAACCCATTTTTTTAAAAGCACATATACAAAAGAAACAATGTATGTGGATGCCAACTCACAATAAGTAAGGCTAGGGAAAACTAGAGGTACTTTGGATTAGACAGAGGGAAATGAAGGGAGGGAAGGGAGTAAGAGAAGAGGGAAGGGGAGAAGATATTGGGTAGAAAGGATAGGAGAACAAATAGGATATTATTACCCTATGTGCATATATAATTACATGACCAGTGTGACTGTACATTATGTGCAACCAGAAGAAAGAGAAGTTATACTCCATTTATGTATTATAGGTCAAAATGCATTCTACTGTTGTGTATAACTAATTAGAACAAATAAAAAATGAATAGCAACTGCGAGCAATAAAATAATTAAGGCGATACTGGAAAAACTGAAAAAAAAACAATGTTATAGTATAATGTAC